>NC_044509.1:3959946-3962446 GCF_902362185.1 Chanos chanos | reverse complement strand
CTCAGCATGTTCTCTCCTTACAAGGTTGTATCTTGTTTGTTTTTTTTGGGCGGCAGAATTCTTGCCTGGTCACGCCTCCTTGCCGTTGGACCTCTTGAAAAAGAGCCCCACTGGACAACACGTGTTGTCAATCAACCCTGGTCCCGGTATGTCAGAGACTGCTACGGTCACCTTGGAAGTAAGTGGAATGTTAAAATACATGGCAACTATTCTAATTTGGATTAAAGATTTTGTCATGATTAAGGTTACCACAGGCTGTTTCAGTCATAGACAGATTTCAGATCATCAGACCTCCAGATCAGTTCAGTTTGTTCAGTTCGGTCAGTCTCAGCAGCAGTTATGTACAAGGTGTTGAATACATCTAAAAACCCCCAAACAAACAAAGAAAAACCCTCAAACAGTCTTGGATGACAAGTTCTTGGCAGCAGTTTTACCCTGTTTACATCTTTACTGATCTGATACAGCACAGCTGGTATGTGGAATAGTCCACTAGTCCAACTGGTTCCCAGAATAACCCACACCCGACTACAGAATACTTATTAAATTACTGTAATGCATAGTTAACAACTGAAATACATACTAAATTACTCTTGAGTACACACTTAATTACTATAATGCATAGTTAATTACTGAAATGCTTACTTAATTACTGTAATGCATAGTTAATTACTGAAATACTTACTTAATTACAGCACTCTGCTGTTTGACCTCTGTTTGTCCTTTGTCTCTTCCTCCTCTCTTATACTCCATTCTTACTTATTTAAAATCATGTAGACATTGCCTTTGACCCCCTGTGTCTGGTTTTCCCCCTGTAGCTGCTGTATTTGGAGTCAGGTGACATTCGTGGATGCAATAACGTCACTCCCCTCCGTTCTTCCCTCACGCCGTCTAAGAAGGTGGACGTGGACCGTACCATCATGCCGGACGGTACCATAGTTACCACGGTGACCACGATCCAGTCTCGACCGAAACTGGACCGTAAAATGGGTAAGGAGTGGTTGCAGGCAGGAAAACGTAAAACTGGTCACCAGTTAAAAAACACAGACTCTGTAAATATGCAGGTTTTTTGGGTTTTTTTTTAAAGGAGTCACAAAAGTGCGTTTATGTTTTATTTTACTGCAGGTCCTCAACATGCTATGTTTCTAGATGCATTTTTACAGGATCTCACAAGTCTCAGCTCATGGCGTTCTTGTCTTTTGTGATTGGTTTATGTTGTATTCCTGTTCCCTCTGCGTCAACCCCAGGGGACTCTCCATCCAGATCACCCTCTAAGGTGGAGGTGACGGAGAAAAGGCCGGTGGTTCTCACAGACAGCCTGCAGAGCACAGCCAGTGTTAGCTCCTCCCCCAGCTGTGAGTTCTCACATATGACTGGCTGATAACCTCAGCCAATCAACCTTCACTGTGCAAAGCCGTGCATATTCATTGTTAATCATTCATAACTGGTCTTTCCACATTGAGGTAAATGAGGGGGAAGACATCTTTCATCCTAACATCTCATTTTGTGTGTGTGTGTGTGTGTGTGTTGCGTACCACAGCTGAAAGTCCCCTCTCTAACGGGCTGGATCCGGTCGCCGAGACGGCGATCCGACAGCTGACCGAATCGGCCAGTAAAGTGCCCAAGAAGACGCCCACCAAACGGAGCACGCTCATCATCTCTGGAGTGTCAAAGGTCAGACCCAGAGCACGACGTCGCTAACAGTGGTCTGGGCAACGGTTCATGTGACCACATATGTACAACATAGACATATCTTTTGCTGTCACCAGAATGCATCTCTTCAACCCTAAGATATAAAACTCACCTTTGGTCCTTGGAGATTTCGTTTGATTTCATTCGAACTTTAAGAGTTGGCAATGAAAACAGAGAAATGCATCTGTCTTTTAATAATCAAACTGCTTTATCTGAATATTTTTTTTAATGTGACCCCCGCCCCCCGACCAGGTCCCGATCACAGAGGACGACTCAGCGATGTCGATTGGCTACGCTGCCGCCATGGACGCGGCCCTGCACGGGGAGCACTCACCAGGCACGCCCCAAAACCACTGTGGCTCCGCCCCTCACCAGGACCCCGACGAGACGACACCGTCAGACGTGTCAGAGCGTCCGTCTGTGGACGATGTGGAGTCTGAGACTGGGTCGACCGGAGCGCTGGAGACACGGAGCCTGAAAGACCACAAAGGTACCAAAATCAAAGTGTTTACTGTCACGCGCACGGTTAAAACTGATTTCCCCGTACCGTGACATTCTTCCTTTGGCTTCCACCCCGAATGCTGTTTATCAAAGGAACACGAGGTATTATAAAGTAGAAACAAAAGAAAATAATAAAAATATCCAAAGAACATTGTGTACAGTAAACAGAATTGTATTATGCACTTATTGTAAGTGGCTTTGGCTAAAAGCGTCTGCTAAATACCAAATTGTAAATTGTATTAGGTGACGAAATATCTGTGCAGATGTCTGTGCAAAAATTCTGTGTGCAGACAGTGAGTAAATGTCTCTT
>NC_044509.1:3942446-3957446 GCF_902362185.1 Chanos chanos | reverse complement strand
AAATCTGGGCACCCACGAGACGGGTGAACTATACTGAAACATATGATGTTAGCTTCATTCCTGTTCTACTGTAGTTTATGGCTATTTACATCAACAGAAAAAGAAAAACAAGGACTTTTTCTTTCCGATGGTGGCAAAGCAGACCTTCATTTGTGGCTTAATCATTTTTATTTTACAATGTTGTTTCTATTTGTAAAAAAACAAACAAACAAAAAAAGAAGTCGAGACATATGCTTATCCTATGTATGTTTCTATCTATGAATTTAAGTTGTAAAATAAGATTAGTTAAAAACGAAGGAAAAACCCTTTAGGGTAATCGCAATCAAAAAAATTTATATTTGTAATTTTTTTAAAAACCAGTAATAATTTGCTAATATATATCTGAAAACTGAAATTACAACACGCTGAAAAACCCCATTCAGGGCCCAGACAGGTGTGAAGGAAACCTCAGGGTACATATATAACGAAATGGACACCCGTTTTATTGCAATTAGTATGTTTTTTTTTTTTACGTTCTTCAGAGAACATTTATTGTTCTAGGCTAAAACCGATTACCACAGACAGTAATGCATGGTGGTGAGATTCATGTCATGTCATGTTTCTCCCCAGTAAAACCTTGATTTTTTTTTTTCTTTAACGGATTTCATTTGTAATAAGCTAGAGCACCGGCTGAAATAGTTTTGCATGCACCCTCGCGCAGACATACACATGTGTACATAAGTAGATCTGTCCGTTTTTTTTTTTTAAGGTGACCTTTAAATCAAAGGTAAATTACATTGCTGTATCCTACCATATTTAAAACACTGAAGGCAAATAGCTCATTCTTCCCCGTATTTTGATAAAAACAGCAGTCCAGTCAAAGTGATTAATTGCCCGACTAACACTCCATCGACTCCAGCGTCCCCACCCAGACCTGCATGCCCCCATTCTTTTCTCTTGATCAAACACCCCCCCCCCCCCTCCAAATTTCGTGGCTGCTGTAACGCAGGTTTCGGGGCACCATGATTCGCATACCTTTGGTATTGCCATTACTCTTACCAACGGTTACCCCGTACTTTGTCTGTATTTGCTGTGATGAAGTCACCCTCCCCCTCCACAGGAAAACGTCTGGCGTTGTACTGCAGTAGTACCATAAAGGCTACGTACGCTGAAGAATGTTGAGAAAAGGAGAGTACACTCTAAAGAAAATTATATAGGAGATGTAGACAAAGCCTAGTCTCCTTTGTCTGGAGCTTTATATTACTATGTGGTAATTTCGATGTTAATTTATTCAGAATAAATTATTTTTGAAAATGCAGTCTTTTTCACTCGTCTCTTCATTGCACGAAGAAGACATTTATGTTTTTACTGCCTTAATGACTGGTCTCAGTGCATAAAGCACAGAAAAGGCTACCGGTTTTTCCACGTTAATAGAAGGGAGCAGTCAGCTGGAGCCATGTTTTGCGGCGACTGTTCATTTTGGCTGACATTTCCTCGTAATAACGAAACTCATTCAAAAGGCGGCATGGTGATAAAATAACGTGAACGCAATTGTCTGTGAGTAACTGACATAATAAAGAGTCGGTGTCTCGGAATGTTTTATGAATTTTAACAAGGAAGCAACTGCTACTGTGTACTAGGATGTGATACCAGGCACTATGTGCACATAAAGACATTGTCACGCTTTACAAAGATACATAAGGCAATCACTATATAATTGATATACTAGCATGCCACGTGTTTATATTTGTCTCCGTCGACAGGAAGTGCAAGCCATAAAATATGTGGCTATGATACGGCATTTTTCACACAATAATCTTCAGACGCCGCCAAATCGTGTTATCTTAGGATTCAGAGGGAACACTCACAATTGGTTCAAATTTTCCGCTTAAATTTGATGGGCAGAATTTTTATCCAATAAAATGTTTTGTGGACTTTACCATCCAATCAATATCTCCCTTTATTCTGATTGGTGTGTTAGCTTTCTCTGTTTATGCACAGCAATTTGTGACCAACGAGACACCTCGTTCTATGAATAGTTCTCCGTGTAGCCAATCAAGCCCTTGATTGTACGCACGTAACCAATGATATCATAGGGTGGACGTTTGAGGAGGCGGTCCTGAATTTGTACATATATACTGCACCAACTTCTCTTCAGCAGTCTCAGACCGATTATTCTTTAGTGTTCTTCTAGAAACAGAGAGTTATTTTGCCTCATCATGTCTGGACGTGGAAAAACCGGAGGGAAAGCTCGCGCCAAGGCCAAGACCCGAAGCTCTAGAGCTGGCCTTCAGTTCCCCGTTGGTCGTGTTCACCGTCTACTGCGTAAAGGTAATTACGCTGAGAGAGTGGGAGCTGGTGCTCCCGTTTACCTGGCTGCAGTTCTCGAGTATCTCACCGCTGAGATTCTTGAGTTGGCAGGAAACGCTGCCAGGGACAACAAGAAGACTCGTATCATCCCCCGTCATCTTCAGCTTGCCGTTCGTAACGACGAGGAGTTGAACAAACTGCTCGGTGGTGTGACCATCGCTCAGGGTGGTGTGCTGCCTAACATCCAGGCCGTACTGCTCCCCAAGAAGACCGGGCAAGCTGCACCAAGCTCCGGGAAGGCGGGAAAGAAAGGATCATCGCAGTCCCAAGAATATTAAACCTTGCTGCACAAACTGATCAGACATAAAAACCCAAAGGCCCTTTTAAGGGCCACCCCAGCTTGTTTGTGAAAGAGCAAGTTCCATTTGTTTTGTGTGGTGTTGCAAGTTCTCTTTGATGTGATTTTCTTCTTTTTTTTAATAAAAATGTGTAACAAAGTTTGTTCCAATGACGCGATTATTTCCCTTTAGTGTCTAACATTTAGAGGTTAAGAGCAGAGATTAAACTAACTTGATTCGTTTGTAGGTGAGCCGTGGGATGATGTACTGTTAGCTCTTAGCTAGTCCAGAGATGGCTAGGAAACCCCTGTCTTAAAAAATGAATAAGCTGCAAAAACTAGATATGGTGGAACATTCTGAAGCTGTAACAACTGAACAGTGAATGTGAAACTTTGATAATCACCCCCATATTCAGGAAGTGATCGATTACGTGTTGGTATGTTCCGGCGCTTTGCGTGCGCGCCTTGTGAGCTATAAACGAGAAGACGCATCGTCGAGTAACTTTTGTTTGCTAAAACGTTTATTTTCAGAGTAGTTAGACAGCTTGAAAGGGATGATATTCTGTAAACATTTTTTTCCAATAAGGCAAACCAGTGCAGTGAACAACCCACAATTTGCTGTACAATCGACAAACTCCTAACTTCCCGTACATTTACAACCTTTAAGATATTATCCATAAATATGACATAGAATAATCCACAATTTACATTGGATTTACAAAGTAGCTCTAGATGACCCCAACAGATATACAAATACTCCAGTTCTCTCAGTCCAAGGTCTTCTAACTCAGGTATCAGCTTCAAAAACCATTTTCTTTTGGAAAATGGCTAATATACATAGCACCAACAGAATTATGGTACAACGCGATTTTGTAAAATAGCTGGGCGTTTCGAACAATTATGGAACAGCCCGAGTTTACAGACAGCGTGTTTATACGACAGCAATAATTAAAACTTCAACTGGCTCCAGTAATGAAATATAGTTATCATGGTAACAGACAGCACTACTCGTGAACACTACACTCAGTAGAGGAGCGTCATAAAAACGTACTGTTCATTTCTGTTCCTGAGAGCTGGTAAAACTGGTATTTATTTTAACCTGGTCTGATGTTACCTGAACCTGTAAGAGATTATTTGATGTTGAAATCATATATAGTAATCAACATCTGTTTTCTTAGAAATAGCTACAATCACCTGAGATGAATAGTTGTCAGTAGATAAAAACACAGTCAGAGGCCTCTAAAGATAGAGACTGAGAAGTGGAAAGAAAGAGAGAGAGAGAGAGAGAGAGGATAGCGAGTATTGCAAACACATTCATAAATTTTTGCATATTGCCTGAAATTTGATGGTTCTATAAGGTCCTAGATCTGAGCCATCCTGTTGGCACATGACTGTATTTGACTGGTGGAGATGACATTCTATCGGTTGATATGCGTCCAGACCTTGTGAGACAATAGACAGCAGCATTCATACTCTTCACTCAGAGCATCTCAGAGTGGGCTCTGGCGTCCGGTAGGTAAGCAGAGGACCTATCGGGCGTCGTTTAGCTGTCGGGCCGTGGTGAGGATGTCTTTGGCTCCTTTGCTCAGCAGAAGAGTAGCAAGATCCACTCCGAGCTTTTCAGCGGCGGCTTTGGATGACGCCGGAATGTTGTTGGCCGTGACTCCGACGTGGACGCCGTCCTGGACACACTCTTCCGCCTAACGAAACAAGAGGAGGGGGTCAAAACTCATTCGGAATCGCACACAATTCCCATTCTATTCGCTATTCCTCCATTCAGGTACATGTGTGATACAAGCAAATGCTGCCCTAGAAAAAGTAGTGAAATTGTTTATGTCCTAGTTGGAAACTGAGCTTGTGTGCCGTGAATCAGCTCAGTGTGTGTGTGTGTGTGTGTGTGTCTGTGTGTGGAGAAAGACTGGGAATCTCACCGCACTGTTTGGTGCTATGATGGTCTGCATGGTCTCTTTCAAACAATCCGCACCATCCAAACTATACACTGCTCCAGTCAGATACAGCTGAAACGACACAACACTCTTTTTTTTTTACTTCCCAGTGCTTAATGAACACACGTTTAGTTAATGCAGAAAAAAAAAAACTTTTAATATCCAGTTTTGAAAAATTACCACAGACTCCTTCACTTCTGTGTGGACAGCAACAGGCACACTGCAGCCCCCCTCCTGAGAACAGAGCAATAAGTCAGGGCAATAAGTGCGCAACAGAAACGAGATACGTCATGTGACATATAAACTTATTACCTAATGAACTATTTCTCTGTGCTATACTGAAAAGTAGGTAATGTTAGGCATTGTACCAAGGACTCTGTGTGTGTGTGTGTGTGTGTGTGTGTGTGTGTTTTTGAGGTGGGGCGGTTGAGTAGGTGAGCAGTGAGTGTTTTTGTAGATGGACGAGTGTGTTTGAGGTGGGGCGGTTGAGTGACTGTTTTCGCAGAGGGACGACTTGCCAGGTGTCGGAGGAAAGCTCTCTCGGCGATGCAGCGTAGGACGGTGTCCGGGTGATGCAGGACAGACACCATCTCCAGAATGTCTTTATCTCGCGCCCGCACCTCCACAGCCAGCGCTCCCTTAAAACGCAGAGTCAGAAACGCGTCAAACGCCAAATCACCACCTCACGAGTTCATAATATTACTCCGCTACCTGCGTTCACGTCACATCATATCACTGCCTGCTTCTAAAAGCAGCATGTGTATGTCTGGACCAGCAGCTCATGTCTGGCTACAACAGATCTGAGTCCAATGTAAATGTGAACAACACAAACTGATGCTGTTCTTTCACTTACTAAAATTTCCCTTCTCTGACTTGATTCATTAAGTCTGAGAATACCTGACAATTTTATTTCGATAACCAAACGGATTATTCTCATAAAACGTACCGCTGTTGCATCTCTATGTTTCAGATTCTCTAAATTAATATTAATGATGCATTTTCATATGTCCTCAGCAGAGTGAATTCTTTTCACAAAACAGTGTGTACTCATTTAAAGCTTGGCATAAACACACACACATACACACACACACACACACTCCTGCACTGTATTTTGTTCCAAACAACAACCGTTAACACAGATGGTTAAGCAGGTGTTTCCTAACAGCGTGAAACAGAGCCCTGTAAAAAACACCCACTGCTCTCCTCGTTTTTTTTCTGTGTCACAAAAATCAAATGCCAAAAGCACAATGACCTCACATAAACACATTTCAAAAGAGTCATTATGATTGTTGTCATCGTGTTGCTTTTTGCGGTCAGGGGTGAGTGTGTTCTGTTGCCCATTGTGATCTTAACAGTATTTCACTGAGCTGAACTCACCTGCCCCACTGCGTACATACAATCATCAGGACCCAGGATCTGTAGACAGCCAGAGAAAACAAGTAAAAAAAAAAAAAGAAAAAAAAGACTAATTAAGAATGAATGGAATACTTCAGAATCAGCAAATTCAGAGCATTCAGTTTTTTCTTTTAAAGATAAAACACTTAGAGACAGCTTTATTATGTATACATTTTGTTCGTGGACAGAAAGTCGGGCAGGAATGAACAGTTGTATCGTATTTTAAAATGTAAAATACAACCACTCAAGAAATGAATGTCCAGTAAATTCCGCCGTATTCGCTAAATTGGAAGACGTTCTGTTCTATTCGTCGCAGGTTTTCCAACCAAGAAACACACAAAGGCGTAACAGGAAAGATATTGTATCGGAGAGGAAGTCTAACAGAAGTAAAGGTCATTCGGACGTAGCGGCGGACGGCGATACCTGGCTGATGCGGTCTTCCCAGCCCATGCGTTTGAGTCCGGCCGCGGCCAGGATAATGGCGGCGTAATCGTCCTTCTCGTCCAGTTTCCTCAGGCGAGTGTTCAGGTTTCCTCTCTGACGCGGCCGGGGCTAAGGAGACTCTGTCTGCCAATACTGTACACAGCTCATCTACATGAACCACTCAATTCACTATACAAAACACACACAGTATACCTCTACAAACATAAACACACACACAGTTACACACAAACTCAAATACACAGAGACTTACACACATGCGCACACACACAGAGTTACACACGCACTCAGACACACACACACACACACACACACACACACATACATACACAGAGGATCAGTATGCTTGACAAAGGATACAATATTTTCAAATTCCAGTTGAGGGAACCTCTTCTTAAGCTGGGCAGCTCTACGCAATGAACTGGTACCAATGACGCTGTGGACAGGCACAGAGATTACACTCAGTCCAGTCTCCATGCACCCCCCCACCCCCACCCCCCCACTCCACGTCAGTGCAGCACAGATAACGTACAGTCACCATCAAACATTTCCCTTCCCGCAGTCACCAGAGCTGTGCTTACACAAACCATGCTACTGTAAAGACATGAGTAACTCTGCTTCCACTGACCCAACCCGGGCCAATCAGATTACACATCACATCTTCAGCCTCAGGTTCTGACCAATGAGCTGAGAGAGCCTCACTGAACCAGTCACAGCATTACACAGGTTTGATATGAGCAATCAACAGTTTTATAATGTAATTTAAACATTATGAATGAAAACATTATAGACATTATAAACATGAAACACTGAGATTATCATTGTCTGTAAGCTATGTATGATCAATATTCCCTTTATTGGAATATCCTGTTAGTGAATGTGTCTTGATTGTTTTTCTTACGACTGCGTGCATCTTTTATGTGCGAATGCAGCATTCTCATTAAGACAGCCAGGTTAACACGTAGCTATAAACTGATTAACTGGGTGACTGGTCCATTGATTAACTGATCGATTGATCGACTGACTGATTGATCCTTCAATTGATCGATCGGTGGATTGCCTTCCACTCATTTCTCAGTGTCTAGTCCATATGGACTTTAAGACACAGTCGGACAAGCGGGTGAAATGAAACCACTGGTACATACAGGGGTAATTATTTAATTGTAATTGAATTACATCCATAGACCAGTATCAAATATAAGGAGTTCCTTTTACCTCTTGTCAGGCAGAGCATCTAACGTCAGTCCAGCATTCTTTGGGTGAAGCACCACGGCATCGTTGGGACTCTCACGCCTATACAAGCAGACACAACGCAGAGACGTTACGAGAAAAGTCAAAGTTAACCTAACAGAAGCGTACCGACTAATCTTCAGGTTTTAGGCGAGAGGCCACTCACTCAAGCACTGCGCCGATGGTGAAGCCGAGAGGAAGCGCGGTGGGTAAATCCTTGAGAGAGTGCACGACAATATCCACCCTACAGGGGAGAGGGGACGCGTGATCTTTAGTCACGGAGATAAACGACATCAAATTCTGCTTTACATTACATTACTAATACGACATGTCTTTTTTTTTTTTTGCAATCAAAACCACCAAATGCTCAATCATGAAGATGCATAGCAGGGAAAAAGCCTCAAACAAAATGACAGCTGAGGTCTGACATATGTTCCTCTGATACACACTGCTCCCACAATAGCTCCATAAGAGGAAATGACATTGATTGCTGTTCAGATAGGCAGATGTTTGTTTAACTGTTATTTTTATTGAGAGAACAGGGCAGAGAGTAAGTCGAGCTGTTGGGGGTTTGGATGTTGTTAATGCAGTTTGACACCTACTCGTTCCTCTCAAGGGCGTTCTCAAGCTCTTTGGTAAAAAGGCTCTTTTCCCCGATCTGAAACCATCCAGAGAGAGAGAGAGAGAGAGAGATTTAAGGCAAGACCCATTCAAAAACTCTTTCTCTGCCTCTACTCCATTCACGCATCAGTCAGAAATTCACAAATAACTTTTCTCAGGGGAAGTTTCAGTTCATCTGCTTGGTTGACTTTTTTTTACCTTTGATAAAGCTTGGTCGAGGATTTTGTCTCCGATAGTTGACATGGCAACTGTGAAGCACACAGAGGAAAGAGTGAAAAAGAAAAAGAAAAAAAAAAACAGTGAAAAAAGCGCTGTTACTGGCTCCACGTCTGACGTCATGAGCGATCCCTTTTGACACAGGGAGAGCTAATCCATTGATATTCATTCAAGAACAGTGGTATGGTTACACACAGTCTTTGTGCAAAAACAATTGACCGCTTGTCTCAAGAACGAAGAATGCAGCAAGAGAGAGACATTGAAAGAGAGAAAGAGGAGAGAGAGAGAGAGAGAGAGCCAGAGATGGGAAGAGTAAGAAGATAAAGAGAAATTGAGAAAGTGTTATTGTTCGGCCGGCTGACCGCCATTTGGTCGTTTCAGTCACGTCATTGGTGGATCCGTCTTCTCTCACCTATTTCTAAGTGGACGTCGGGGTACAGCTCCTTCAGTTTGTCGGCCACGCTGTCTGTCTGGATACGCGCCAGCTGTGACATTCATAGAGCATTATCAGCATGTGAACGAGTGAGCTAAAAAAATGACACAGCCGTGGTGTGACAGCCGCGGTGTGACAGCCGCATCACCCACCGCATTCCACAGAATGTCCTCAGTTTCCTCATTCACCATTACCCCCACCTCCCCACCCCACTCCACCCCACCCCACCCCACCCCACACACACACACACACACACACCCCTGTGATGTGTTTTTTATTTTTAAGAGCCACCAAGTTTAGGCTGAAATACGTTCACTGAACGTTGTGAAAGAGGTGCTTTTGGAGGAGGGGTAGACAGTCCTGGGTATCTCCATGGAGACAGATGAGGAACAAACTCTTATCCGATCTGAGCACACTGAATGACACACCCTGCTCTCAGTGGCTCACCCACCCTTCCAACTGCCCAACTAGAAAATCCCATCACTACACGCGTTACCAGTTAGATCTGAACTTACATGGTTTATACACACACATAAATATATGTGTCAGTGTGCTCCCCTCAGAGCTAAACACACAAGAGTTACATATGATCCCAGGGCAAAAGTCGCTCACAACTTGTAAAAAGGGAATTGTGAATATTATTTATTATGTAACTCGTGCTACAGAAAGCGCCAAAATGTTACTGTTTTGCATGTATGACTAACGCAATGAATGGCATTATCATTATTCAATAGTATTATTCATGGAACATGATTCAGTTTTGTGAGTGCGGCCTGCTCTTTGTCAAAAGTTACCACTTATTTGATTGCGGTTCATTCAAATTATGAGTGGTATAATTGGAATATCCCGATGAAAACCAGAAAACACGACATCAGTTATATTAGAGCTTGACAGAATGACAGAGAGATTACCAAACTAAGAGGTCAGAAACAGAATGCAACTGATAAAATGTTTCAGCTGTACACAGCACAATGGTTCAAATGAATATTATAATCTTGACACAAGGATTCTAACAAATCAGACTGTTTTTCTATTTATCATTATAAACTGAAGCAACATCTTGTCTTGATAATGGTCATGAAACGGTCTGCTTGGCATCATTCGAATTAACCTCGGATGTTAAACGTTTTAAATATGTTTGAATGAATAAATGATTGAATCAAATTAATAATTAGGGAAAGCAAAGGAATGTTGATACCTGGCTTTTCCTGGTTCCCAGGCGAATAACACGACTGATCTTTCCATGTCCCTCCTGAAAAGATGAAGTGATACAAACTTTCATTCATATTCTACATAAACTGTATGTTGTTGTTTTTTCTCCTGCAAAGAAACTGTTCACACTCACTCTGATGTATTTATACGGTCCTTCCTCCATGTCATGCGATATAGTTTTAACAGAAACCTGACTTAAGATGGGATGAGAGATGTGTCCAGTCCACGCACTAATGAATGAACTCTACGGAGCCAGCTCGAAGTGAAGACACTTTTATTCTGCCTCAGTATCCCGATAATCTCCACACCCACTGTCTGTTGGCCAGTACTGATAAACTTGTGACTGCCAATTCATTGTCAGTTGGGGTGTACGTATGTGATGTGTAAGTGTGTGTCAGTTCAGACTTATCTCTCCTGATGTTGTAAGGCTACAATATATTCATAATATCATATACAGAATGTCGGTGACGCCATGGTGACATGTCACCATAGCATCACCGCTATACGGTTCTCTGCTGACAGCCTAAATACGGTATTGTGAATGTTATGTATATGTCATGAGCAACAACAGAACCAGAGCCTATCACGCTACAGTGACAAATGAAGTGATACACTTTTACGTGGCGAACCTAAAACTTCTTACGGTGGTGTATGTAAGGCAAATAAGAAGATGACTACATTATAAATAATATTATTTGAATATAAAATAAAAATAAAGTCCCTCAGAGCACGTATAACTGACAGAGCCCTTTATTTGTCATTCATGAGTCCGATTCGAAGGCGCGAGAGGCAATGTGTAATTAATTCACCAAAAATTTTAAATAAATCTATGAATCTACCTAAGGCGGAACACATCTAAGAGAATATGACTTTTGATAACCTGGAAATGCAAACTATTATTTTATTAGTAATTACTTAACTACATACATTTTGTAAGGCACGTCAAGGTTAAATGATCAATATCAAATGAGGAGGTACTTTTCTTTTATAAAAACGGTGAAATGCATTAACAAAAAAAAGATGAGAAGAAATGGATGCATTTAAAAGTCTTTTCTTTGCTGCGCTGTATCTGTGCCAAACGACTGATATTGAGAAATTACTCGGGACTGAACGAGTCCAAAGCACGCGGAACGTCTCATACAAAAATTCAGAGCCACATGTGTTTTTCTTTTCCTCCCTCTGTGCAGCCAATAAAGTGTAGGTTGGTCCACACACCACCAGTAGCAAAACGCTAATATGCAGATTGACACTTTTACTAACCAATCGCTTCACTGGCCGTGATATACTGCTCCTGCTGAAGAAGATATACTTACTTCTTTTGCTCTACCTTCTCCAGACATTTTTCTTTCCAAAAGGAATGTCAAGTAGTGCAAAAATGGACCTCGGCTGTGTCATCAACACGTTTGACTCATTTATGCGGTGAAACATCCAAACATTGATTGAGTAACTGTCACTGAAACTCCACCGACCGCCTGGATGTTCCGTGTGACCTCAATAGTGTTCCTACTTCCGACAGAGGGAAGTTGATTTTTTTTGGGAGTGTTAAGGAGCATCACATCTCCGAATGGGTTGCGCATAAACAACGTTAAGCTGTCAGTTCAGTTGTTTTTTCTTAACATTTTGTGTTCTGTAAACTGTGTTGCGACTACTGTGCTCTGAAAGTAGTTTTATACGCGTTCAATAACACAAGTATAAAATGTATCCATGATTAAATGTAACACAACAAAGTAACACGCAGAACAAAAGTAAAATGCTCTACAATAAAATAACTGTTGACCCTTGTTCAAGTAATTACAGTTTACAAATTCGTATCTGATCTCAGAGGACCTGCACAAACAAAATATTCCTTTTTTGTAGGTTATAGTCAGCTATAGTCAGCGCTGTGTTCAAACTGCAAACGAGAGCATTCGAGAGGTTATTTTTCTGCGATAATTCTCTGTTTATAAAAGGACACTGGTGCTTTTTATGCCCCTTCATCTTATGTACGGTTGACACCCAGTCAACAGTGCTCGAAGAACAGACGTGTCCAAAATGAATGAGCTGCTGATGCTGTATCTTCCACATATTCAAGTCTCACTCCTGCCCTTTTACCTCTGTTGACTGGCCCCTTCCGTTTGGAGACGTGGCTTAGCTACTCTGCCATATTAGAGGTCTTAGGTAGTAACGTTGCAGCGCTATAATTCTTTTATTTACTGAGAAACGTAATATATTACAAGAACGGACAACCACTGTCTGGAATTAAGGCACTCAAAAGATATCGGACACTGAAAATGGTGAGTGTGAGATTATACGTAGCGTGTAAATTTGGTCATTTATCCTTAGATAAGACGGTTTGTTCCGGTTGTCGGTGTGAATGCTAACGAAACGAGTTCCATTCAGCGGTTGTGTTTATTCAGATGTGATTGTTTAGGAGTTTTTATTTGAATGACATTGGCTAGGTGCAACTTAAAATAAAATGTACAGTGGTAATTCCTTTTTATTCTGTTTCTCGACCGCTCTTGGATTTGTACTAAGGTGTTCTGTAACGTAAACATCAACAGCAGCGAGCTATGCTAAATCCTCAGCACTCTAACCCGTCCTAGGCCAGGGTCTTTTCTTTAGTTAGCTTAACTTCATAGTGATTTCAAAACAATGAAACTGCTACTAAATGGCTGTGTTTATGTGTTAGACTATCGCCCATTTTCACACTGTTGTTTAGTACGCCCTCTGTCAAGAAACGGAATGATTTTACCCGCTTTTGACTCAGGAATGACACTGAAGACAGCTGACGATTGGCAAGTGTAGCTGTCTTAGCATAGCCTGTTTTTCTCATGCGCTTGTCCATTACGCTGCAGAAGGGACTAATCAATGGCTAAGATAGCCTATATTTCAGTAATGCGTGACAGAACGGGTGTGATTTCTCTCTGTATCTACCTAGCTGGCAGTAGGCTTTAATATAATGTTACTGACTTCATCTCAGGGGCAATAGCAATACACAGGCATTTGTAAACTTGCTATTTTATGTTATAAATGCCAAACCGGGATGTTGGATAACCTCTTATTATTCTGTGTCTAGCGATTATATGTTTTTATCTTAGTTTTATGGTATTTTATCATTTAATGGTAGTCTCACTCAACGACTGTTTGAAAACCCATTTGTGAGGGAGAGAAGAGCGTGCGGAGATCCCAGTGGTATCGTGTTTCAGAGAAGTGAGCGCGAGAGAGGAACACGGTACACACGGCTGTATTTCTCCACACTCTTCACCTTAGCTGGGTCATATATTGGCACCACGGAGACACGGATAATAAGGGTAGACCACCTTTTCACGAGTTTTAAATTCACTCTCAACGGACTGTGAACTTGTGCTACGGTGTCCTATCTAACCTGGTTTAGCGAGTTTATGTTTTGAATTTTGAGTTGGATGTAGAGGTAGCTCGTGCAGACGGTGCTCGAACACTTCTGCCGTAAGAGGTATCCTGATCCTTTTCAGCACGATGTTGAAACGATCCTGTTAGGACGAATTCTTAACACTAATAAAAAAGCTTACCTTGGTCTGTTCTACGCTGGTTAGCTGTCAACTTGTTGACAGTGCTGTGTTGGCAGCTATGTTTTAGTAGTCCAAACATTGGTTTGTTTACATGTGTAATAGCTAAACAAAAACACTTGTGTTGGATGTAGCAGTAGGTCTTTCAGAACCACTGATATGATTTTCGATCGGCCAAAGGTGAAAGTACTGTCTACAACTATACACTGGTTGTGCTGTATTCCACATATACAATCGTTTAAAACAAAATGCAAGTTGTATTAATATTTCAGTCCCCAAGTCCCGCAAAATGTATTAATATTCTTGCTTATGTATCAAGGTAAAGCAAAGCCCTTTTCCCCAGAATTACTATCCCAACAAGCGGTTTCACTCTGGCAAAGCGCAAACAGTTGTTGTCTGGAAGCTAGTACATTTAAATTTGGCATTTCTTTTTTGAGAAATACCGAAAACACCGAACCGTGACCTTAAAAGCATGACACCCACAGAATGATGAATACTGAATGGAAAAAATGGGGTAATTTTAAGTCCAACCGATCTTAATTCTGATTGTCAACATTTGTGACGTCACTTCCGATTTAGTCGACTGAACCACAGTTAGTACCTCTATATTATATATCAAATACAATCAAGAATAAAGATGAGAAAAAGTCAAGAAGTGTTGGTAAACGGAAATCTGTTAATGCATGTCTAGACACGCATCCTTAAAACCAGTTCAGGGATTTCAGTAAATGTAATCAGCCTAATCTTTCTGAGAATTGTGTGTCGTTAATTGATGTCACTGGGTTGACCTTACTAAGAGAGGACAGTTGAAAAGAGGTTGAAGGAGTCATACCCCAGTGAACCATGACAGGACGTACCTACTCTGAATGAGATGAGAACGTTATTCCAGAACACAGTTTTATACTTCATGTCTGTTTGGCGGCTTTTTGAGTCATCAGTGTAAGTTAAAATATGTTTTATTGCCGTTTTCTGGAATGAAACTTATTTCGTTTGGTTTCGTTTGCTCTTTGTATCCTCAAAGTTACACATTATTCAAAGTTACTACAGTTACACCACTCAGAGAAGCGGATTCGCCGACCTGACATTGGAGGCTCTGGGGAAAGACGTTTACCCGTGTCGCCGGCCCACCTCCGTTTCGCAGCGCTACGCCTGCAAGTCGGCTAAAGACCGTTCGTATTCATGCCCGCGTTACCTTTTTTTTTTTCCCCCCAGGTGCTGTTGGCGGCAGCAGTTTGCACCAAGTCTGGGAAGGCGCTGGTGTCTCGGCAGTTCGTGGAGATGACGAGGACGCGCGTGGAGGGCCTGCTAGCCGCCTTCCCTAAGCTGATGAACACGGGCAAGCAGCACACGTTCGTG
>NC_044509.1:3819946-3939946 GCF_902362185.1 Chanos chanos | reverse complement strand
AGATAAGAATGAAGTCTTGTCATAGATGATTATAGTGCATTTTCAGCATCTATAAACATAACTCTAGTTCTCGGTAATGTAATGGTATATTGTAGCTAACCTAGACTATGATAATTAAATTTTTTTAGTTTATTTTGTCAGAAAATGAGGTTTTATAGAGTTGCTCATCTGTTCACTGTCAATAAAAATCTCTCCTTAACTGGTTGTTTCTTCTCTTTCAGGCCCAGTGGACCCAGTAAGGCTCTGAAACTGGGCGCCAGAGGGAAGGAGGTGGACGACTTTGTGGACAAGCTCAAGTCGGAGGGAGAGAATATCATCCTCCCCGGCACGGGCAAAAGACCGTCAGAAGCATCCAAGTCCCTGCCCCCCCCAGTCAACACAGAGAGGTAATGTCCACCCCCACCCCCCCAGATTAATCTGTGTGTGTGTGTGTGTGTGTGTGTTCCTTAAAGTAAAATATGTTCTCTCAGACCAGACCTGTCTGACAGACTGAGACCTGACCTGTCTGACAGACTGAGACCAGACCTGTCTGGCAGACTGAGACCAGACCTGTCTGGCAGACTGAGACCTGACCTGTCTGACAGACTGAGACCTGACCTGTCTGGCAGACTGAGACCTGACCTGTCTGACAGACAGAGACCTGACCTGTCTGACAGACTGAGACCAGACCTGTCTGACAGACTGAGACCAGACCTGTCTGGCAGACTGAGACCTGACCTGTCTGGCAGACTGAGACCTGACCTGTCTGGCAGACAGAGACCTGACCTGTCTGACAGACAGAGACCTGACCTGTCTGACAGACAGAGACCAGACCTGTCTGACAGACTGAGACCAGACCTGTCTGACAGACTGAGACCTGACCTGTCTGACAGACTGAGACCAGACCTGTCTGACAGACTGAGACCAGACCTGTCTCTCCTCTTCATACACCGTGCTGTGATTTTTCAGAGCTTGTCTACCGGAGCGTATCCCGCCGAGAGAGAAATGCCACTTCGATGATTTCCCTCTCAGCGATTCTCTGTTAACAGTCCCTATGAATGAGATTCTGCTCATGAGAAAGATAAAACTGAGAAAAAAAAAAAGATATGAAGAGTCCATGTTCGGATTGTTTCTCGGCTGATTACCGAACAGCCTGAGGGGAAAGCGTGAATTTCACGCCACAGCTGAATTTGACATTTGTACCAGGAAGTCTGTCTATCATAAAAGAGGAGTGGGCTAATGTGAGTGACAGAGCGACCCGTCAGGACAGGTTCTGAAGACGAGCGCGCCGTGAAAGTGCAATTAGCAAAACCGAGCTCGATGAGGAAGCGATTCCGATTATAAAACCACTTCATGGATGTAAACCGGGAGTAAACGTAGAGCGTTCTTCACTTTCCTGAAACAGATTTAGATCACTTACATCACGTAAGGAATAATCCGGAAAGCGCAGCTCGAAGTGGATGGTGACTGTGTGGTTTGTAACGGCGCAATCTTAAAACAAACTCCGGGACTGAATCCTGGAGTCAGACTGAATGTTAATGCTATAAAGAGATCAGCCTTTATATTCTTACATAGCTTTGATAAACTTGAGATGCCAATGACTGGCCTCTGACCAATCAGCTCTGATCATTCAGTCATCATTAGCAACCATGCTAATTACATGGCTAGCCTAGCATACTCTAGTCCGCATTTATCTGGCAGGCCTGTAGGTGGCTGGAAACCATTTGATGCTAGTATGAAGCGCATTTGAAAGCGCATATGAAGCGTTTTAACAGGAGAGGCCTGGGAGGTCATTGGAAAGGGAGGAGAGTAGCTATGCACAGTCTGGAGTGAGATATCTGAGTGGTTACCGTGGAGACGTAGGCCTGCATCTTGTGATGTCTGTGACGCAAAGCAGTTGACTTCAGACATCAGTTGTCAGTTCTGTGTCGTATACCTGGTAAAAATGTTGCAAAGATTCGTCATCCACTTAGGTTTTTTTTTTTTAATCATTTCAATACTAATGCTTGATCTCAGGTTTTCTGTCTAGAAATATACCTGTAAGGTACACTCCCGGTCTGGGTTCTGTGTGTGAGAACCTCCTCACACCTGGAGTAAAACACTCATCCTTTTTCTCACTCTGATTTCACCTTTGCCTCCCCAGTGTGCACCTGAGGGTGGAGGAGAAGATCAGTTTGACCTGTGGGAGGGACGGAGGCCTGCAGAACATGGAGATCCTGGGCATGATCTCCCTCAGAGTGTCAGACGACAAGAACGGACGAATCAGGCTGCTCATCAACAATAACGACAAGAAGGGCGTCCAATTACAGGTGGGCCGCGCAGAAATAGGGGGCGGATATTTTAAAAACGCTGGGGGTTTGGGTCCCAGGCAAAGGTCTTAGAATAGAATCAGGACCATATAGATTTCTGTACAACATCTTCATTGCAGCAAACAGACACTGTTTCAGTGTGACTGAGGGTTTCAGTGTGACTGAGGGTTTCAGTGTCGCTGAGTGTTTCAGTGTGACTGACTGTTTCAGTGTGACTGGGTGTTTCAGTGTGACTGACTGTTTCAGTGTGACTGGGTGTTTCAGTGTCACTGAGTGTTTCAGTGTCGCTGAGTGTTTCAGTGTGACTGACTGTTTCAGTGTCATTGACTGTTTCAGTGTGACTGAATGTTTCAGTGTGACTGAATGTTTCAGTGTGACTGGGTGTTTCAGTGTCGCTGAGTGTTTCAGTGTCGCTGAGTGTTTCAGTGTCGCTGAGTGTTTCAGTGTCGCTGAGTGTTTCAGTGTGACTGACTGTTTCAGTGTCATTGACTGTTTCAGTGTCATTGACTGTTTCAGTGTGACTGAATGTTTCAGTGTGACTGAATGTTTCAGTGTGACTGAGGGTTTCAGTGTCGCTGAGGGTTTCAGTGTCGCTGAGTGTTTCAGTGTGACTGAATGTTTCAGTGTCGCTGTGTGTTTCAGTGTCACTGAGTGTTAATGGTCATATGTGTGGGGTGTTTTCGGTGGCACTTTACTGGATCCAGGCTTCTGTTTTGTCTTGCTCCTTCTCAGTCTGACACCTGTCTTGTTAAACATTGTTATCACTTCCAGTTCTTTGAGAATCAAACCATCCAGCTGTATTATTGTATTGTGGCTGGAAGGAGGAGTTCTGTCAGAATTCGTGGTGATGTGTCGCAGGAAACGCAGTAATCGTCGCGTTTTCAGTTAGAGCGTCTGTCGCGCATGAACTCGATCTCCACACGTTGCGCCCGTGTTTGTCAAGGGCGTGGTGTGTTTGGATTTCAAACTTTCAATTTTTTTTTTTTTTTTTTTCCAAACAGACCCATCCCAACGTGGATAAAAAGCTGTTCACGGCAGAGTCTGTGATCGGTCTGAAAAACCCCGAGAAATCTTTCCCTCTCAATAATGACGTGGGTGTGCTGAAATGGAGACTACAGACCACAGATGAGTCCCTCATACCACTAACAAGTCAGTACCGATCACCTCTGTGTGCCTTCTTTATGCGTATATGTATGTCCCATCTGTAACTTTGTAACTCTTATGTTACTACACCTGTTTTTCACCTTTATAAAGAATCTTCTTTTAAAACTCTGTTAAAGTTGTGTCTTGCTAACGTTAGCGATTACACTGCTCAAGCACTTGCCATGTCAAAACTTCAATGCGCTGTGATGTGATTCGTTTATAACAGGGTGGAACTTGGCCGTGTTTTTATTTCATTTCTGTCATGTTTACCTAAGGCAGTGATGTCAGACTATGAGTTCCACATCTTGGCCTTACTTACCAGATTATTATTATTATTATTTTTTTTAAAAATCTCTAATATTTGACATTTCATGCTTCAGCGACTGCTGAAAAGCGACCTCCGAAAGCCACAGTGTTGCTAAGCAACAGAGTGCGAAAGTGCTTTTTGGGGGAGTCAGCTGATTTGTTTCTGTTCCTCCCCCCTTTTCTGTGTCTCCTCTGCAGTAAACTGCTGGCCCTCGGAGAGCTCCACTGGCTGTGACGTCAACATCGAGTACGAGCTGCAGGAGGAGGCGCTGGAACTCAACGACGTCATCATCTCTATCCCCTTACCGTAAGGACTCGCCTTTAAAAAAAAAAAAAAACCCCATTAACCTTTATCATCTCGTTTCTCATCATTTACCCTTTGTTTAGCACTGTTTTAGTCACTTACTCTGCTCTGGGTTTATGCTTAGACTGTTATATGGGCCTGGAAGGGCATTACAATGAATGTGCACTGATGTTATATGGGCATAGAGAGGCATTACAGTGAATGTGAACCTGTATCCGAGTAGTTTGTTTTGTTTTGGGGTTTTTCGTTTTGTTTTGTTATGGGTTTTTTGTTTTGTTATGGGTTCTTTGTTTTGTTTTGTCTTGTTTTGGGGTTTTTTTCGTTTTGTTTTGTTATGGGTTTTTTGTTTTGTTTTGTTTTGGGTTTTTTTTTTTTTTCATGTATGTTGACATAGCTGTTCCATCTCGTGATGCTGTTGTGCCGCAGGTCAGGGGTCGGGGCCCCTGTGATCGGTGACCTGGACGGAGAGTATCGTCACGACAGCCGGCGGAGCGTTCTGGAGTGGTGCCTGCCCGTTGTGGACGTGAAGAACAAAACGGGAAGCCTGGAGTTTAGCATCGCCGGGCAGCCCAACGACTTCTTCCCCGTCAGCGTCTCCTTTGTATCCAAGAGCAACTTCTGTGACATACAGGTAAGGCCTCTCCTCAGGACCCGACAGCCAGACCACGACTGTCCACACACCATCAAAAACACAGCCTCAAATACAAGCTTTTTTTTCTTTCTTTTTCTTCAGTTGATTATTCCTCTTCTTTTCTCTTGATGGATTTAATTATTCAATTGCTTTATTGTTATTATTATTATTATTATTATTATTTTTTCAACAATTAAGAGGTCATATGTAATGTGATAATCGCTGAAGGCACAAACCTCGTGGAACTTTCCACGCGCTTTCCTTATCTCTCTAACTTTATTTTATTCATCCGTCTTCTTTTTTTAAAACCCATCCCTCTCTTTTCTCTCTTTCCGTCCTCCTCCTCTCCCAGGTCACCAAAGTGTCTCAGGTGGACGGAAACAGCCCGGTCAGGTTCTCCATGGAAACGGCGTTCGTTGTCGACAAATACGAAATATTGTAAAGGATGTTCTCGACGTCAAGAGATTTAAACATAATTAAAGAAAAGAAAAGAAAAAAAAACAACAACAACCGACCGACATCGAATATAACCTGATCCATGGATTCACAACCTTTAAATAACACGAGAGAGATTGATTGGGATGGAGGCAGAGGTCCAACTTCAGCCTCTGTCATCTTCAGCAGTACATTCAAATGAACCTTTTTCAAAAAAAAAAAAGAAAAAAAAGAAAGAAAAGTTTCATTCTGACCGTGGCTGGCAGTATTGGCTGTATTTCTGTCTTCGCAAGAAAGAAATATGATTGCGTAAAGGGATCGATGGACAGAGACTCGGAGAACGAACTGCAAAAGCCAAAATTATCGTGCCGGATACTGGAGGGAGGGGCTAAGGGGGAGTGGGGACGCTATTACCAACACGGGATTGGCTAGAGACAAGAGGCTGAACCAATCAGTTCATCAGTCCTCCCCAGGCATAGACCTCAGTTAGATCAATGCTAGATGGAGAATATGGAGTAGGGGAATGATGTAGTTTAGCTTTAAAGGGAAGAATATCTGATTGTGACTTGTTTTGTTTTGTTTTTCATATGACCTGTGGAAGTTCTGATGTTGAATCCTAAATCATGTAAAAAAAAAAAAAAATGTCAATGCTGGGCTGCTACCTGACAGAATTCTGATGTTGAGGGTTTTTTTAAATTTTTTTTTACTTGTTTGTTTGGTGCAGTTTAAACACTAGAATCCACCCCTGCTTGGTCTGGAGACGTCCGCTGTACTCGCCATCGCTTCCTGAGTCACGGCCGAAGGGTGCGCAGTTGTTCTGCTGGTACTTTGCATCATAAAAGGGACCTGAGATTTTGGGGGTTTTTTGTTTTTCTTTGGGGGGTGGGTGTTTCTGTGGGACTCGGTTTTTATTGAATACCTTTTTTTTTTTTTTTAAACCCAGATGATCATAGCTAAGCGGTTTTGTGTTCCCACCCCTAAAGCACTGAGCGGGAATAAGCAGGCAACCTTTAAACATGACGGCATGAACGGCTTTGGTCACAGGTCTGGATGCGTCTCTCAGGCAACAAGCTGAAGCACTTCAACAACCCACACGGGTCTGACCTCATTTTTCCTCTGCTCCTGGTCCAGTTAGAGAAGCCCCCAGTTCACAGTGACGCTCAAAGTCTGCTCTGTCTGCACAGGTATAAGAGTCTGACATATTGCCATGTTTTTGGTGTCATGTGTGACATTTTACATTGTACACACCCCCAGAGCAGAAACGAAAGCAAACAAAGCAATTCACGCAGTTTAAAAAAAAGACCTTCATTCATCCAGAGTATATTACAGCAATGCCTTTAGCCTTACCTCCCCTGCTGTTGGTTAGAAACTGTCTCTACGTCAAGCTCCAAGATCATTGGCTCTTGGGTTTCAGAGATAACCAATAGGATTATGAGAAGTGTGATTCCACACTGGTACTGAGAGAGTCAGCCCGCCCCATCTTCCCCTCCTCAGCTCTGTCTCCAAACTCAACCCCACGATGAACATCACAGCTCTCTGTCACTCTCATCCTGTCCAGTAATGCCTTGAATCTCTGCATCGATTTTTTTTTGTTTGTTTTTGTTTTGGTTTGGTTTTGTTTTGAAGAGGGAAAAGGAAATATAAACTATGTTTGTTCGAGTAATTCTCTTTTTTTTCTGTTTGTTTGTATTCTTTAGTTTTATTTTAATCATATTTGTGAGTTGAAGAGTAAGAAACACAACGACTTTTGTAACTCTGAAATGATGAAATTAGGGGTAAGTGAACCAAGAACATTCCAATGTAAAATGATATCAAATTAAAGATTAAAGTGTATGATAAAGACAAAATGTAAGGATTGAGTCTCTTTCCTGCCTCTTTTATAAAACCAATGGATTGGCTGACTCTCACCATAGTTACAAATAAAAGTAAACAAGCATTTGACTGGATTACAAAATGCTGGTAATTTTTTTATCTGTCGGTTATTCTGGACTTTATGTGGTGGCTGTTAGAGATTCTGGGGGGGTAGAGTGTATTCATATATGGTCAAGTCACAGATTATCGTTATCCTCTCCTGTGTGTGTGTGTCTTTTGTGTGGGTACGTTTGTGTTTGAGAGAGAGAGAGAGAGAGAATGATGAGACTGGAAGAGGTGAAATGAAAACGTGTGTGTGTTTGAGAGAGAGAGAGAGAGAATGATGAGACTAAAAGAGGAGAAGAGGTGAGGTGAAAACGTGTGTGTGTGAGAGAGAGAGAGAGAGAGAGAGAGAGAGAGAATGATGAGACTAAAAGAGGAGAAGAGGTGAGGTGAAAACGTGTGCGTGTGTGTGTGTTTGAGAGAGAGAGAGAATGATGCGACTAAAAGAGGAGAAAAGGTGAAATGAAAACGTGTGTGTGTTTGAGAGAGAGAGAGAATGATGAGACTAAAAGAGGAGGAGAGGTGAAATGAAAACTAAAAAAATTCTCGGAAGATTCTCTTGAGACATGTGATGATGAGACTGTGAGGTTATGAATACATGTTTATCACTCATAAATTATCGCACAGAAACATGGTCAGGTTTGGCTTTATTCTCCCAGCCTGTGGTTATACACAGAACACTGGACAGCCAGTCATCCAAAGAGAACAAGTCCTTATATGGAGCTGGGGAAAAGACAGCGTATCTTTCTTCCTTTTTTCATTTTTCATCCAGTTTTGAATGAATAGACCCACAGCTGGGTATTATTTTCGTCAAGGTCTCAAAGCGGAAGATCGAGCACCATGGAATTATTTTAGCCGCAGGTATAATTCCAGGGAATACAGTGGACTTCAGCTCTGGGATGCGAGGGAATGGATTTTATGATACACACACATGTTCATGCCTTCCCTGGAAAGAGAGAAATACTGATGGTCTAGGGGAGCCTAGGTCAACCAGTGGATCATATTTATTCCTGTATTTCTGATGAAACAAAAATGGATTTTAATACGAATTTCTCAGTAACCTGTAACCAGAGAACGCCAACCTACACATCCATGAGGGACCACAGAATTATTTATGAAAGAGTTCACTTTCAGGTGAGTGAGTCATGTGCTCAAAAATTTACATATTATAGAAACTTCTGTGTTAGAGAAAAGTAACAGTTTTTTTATGGTAATACACTGTAATATCGTGTGATATCTACTGGACAAATTCTCACTTACTGTCAGCTAGGAAAACACAAGTAAGCAGGACATACTTTTCAGCGATTAAAATTATATGACGAATCTGTCTTGGGATTTAGTCGTCCACACATGTGATGCCAAAGAGCCCATCCATATAAAAAATAATAAAGAAAAAATAATTAAACTTACGTTCGTTTTACTACAGAGCACCAGGGCGTCTTCTGATTAGCACATACTGGCTACCTAATTGTCGCACTCTGTAAGGGTACTTAAAAACTCATGTCTCTTGACAGCTGTGGAGAGACACACTCAGAGATGAGAAATATTTGACCTGGCACTGTGTCGGCATAGCTTTCCTCTAACCGCTAAAGTCTAAACACTGACATAAGGGGACCATTCACGGTTACACGCGCGTCATTCACCACACTCTGCGGCGATGGGCAAGACGTGCGGAAAGAACTGGCGTCCCATTGTCACTAGAGGGCAGTGTTACGACGTGTTTCAATGGTTTTCTTCCGCCCGTTGCAGTTGTGACATCTCAAATGTTGATCCATAAAAAACAATTACCTTTTTTTTTTCCCTCGAGGGAAATGTGCTTCCTCGTAAAGATGAAAGAGTGACTTTAGCGTCTAAGCATTTGACTTTTTCTCTTTCATTTTTAATTTTGCCCTGGGGTCCAGTCAGGCATGGGTTCAGGACGCCAGTACATTTTGGGTCCTCAGTGTGACCCACAGAAGGCAGAGGACCCAAAATGTACTTGTGTTTTTGATCAGCGGTATCATATTATTTTCGAGGGCTATAATGCATGATCAGAATGACATATGAATAGATCCGAGGGTATTTTTTTATTATTCTTAGTTTTGTAAAAATGTTGAGATCTGGGGCTATTCATAAAACTGTAGCCTCAGATGCCCAGGCCTAACGACGCCACTGCAAAACACACACACTCCCTCTCCTCCAACATCCATGCAAAACACACACACTCTTCCTCCAACATCCATACAAAACACACACACTCCTTCACCTCCAGCACCTATATAAAACACACACACACACACACACACACACACTCCCTCTCCTCCAACATCCATACAAAACACACACACACTCCTTCACCTCCAACATCCATACAAAACACACACACTCCTTCACCTCCAACACCCACACAAAACACACACACTCCTTCACCTCCAACATCCATACAAAACACACACACTCCTTCACCTCCAACATCCATACAAAACACACACACTCCTTCACCTCCAACACCCATACAAAACACACACACTCCCTCTCCTCCAACACCCATACAAAACACACACACTCCTTCACCTCCAACATCCATACAAAACACACACACTCCTTCACCTCCAACACCCATACAAAACACACACACTCCTTCACCCCCAACACCCATACAAAACACACACACTCCTCCACCCCCAACACCCATACAAAACACACACACTCCCTCTCCTCCAACATCCATACAAAGCACACACACTCCTTCACCTCCAACATCCATACAAAACACACACACTCCTTCACCTCCGACATCCAAACAAAACACACACACTCCTTCACCTCCAACACCCATACAAAACACACACACTCCCTCTCCTCCAACATCCATACAAAACACACACACACTCCTTCACCTCCAACATCCATACAAAACACACACACTCCTTCACCTCCAACACCCACACAAAACACACACACTCCTTCACCTCCAACATCCATACAAAACACACACACTCCTTCACCTCCAACATCCATACAAAACACACACACTCCTTCACCTCCAACATCCATACAAAACACACACACTCCTTCACCTCCAACACCCATACAAAACACACACACTCCTTCACCCCCAACACCCATACAAAACACACACACTCCTCCACCCCCAACACCCATACAAAACACACACACTCCCTCTCCTCCAACATCCATACAAAACACACACACTCCTTCACCTCCAACATCCATACAAAACACACACACTCCTTCACCTCCGACATCCAAACAAAACACACACACTCCTTCACCTCCAACACCCATACAAAACACACACACTCCTTCACCTCCAACATCCAAACAAAACACACACACTCCTTCACCTCCGACACCCATACAAAACACACACACTCCTTCACCTCCGACATCCATACAAAACACACACACTCCTTCACCTCCGACATCCATACAAAACACACACACTCCTTCACCTCCGACATCCATACAAAACACACACACTCCTTCACCCCCAACACCCATACAAAACACACACACTCCCTCTCCTCCAACATCCATACAAAACACACACACTCCTTCACCTCCAACATCCATACAAAACACACACACTCCTTCACCTCCAACACTCCTATAATACACACACACTCCTTCACCCTCAGCACCCACACAAAACACTGTACTGTAAATAAATGACAGTTAGTATGACAACAAAAGTTTTCAGTGACTCGGTGCTATAGATGTCTATAAGGGAAGTTTTCAGTGACTCGGTGCTATAGATGTCTATAAGAGAAGTTTTCAGTGACTCAGTGCTATAGATGTCTATAAGAGAAGTTTTCAGTGACTCAGTGCTATAGATGTCTATAAGAGAAGGAACAGAAGAGGTACAGCATGGCTGTCTGTACAGGCATGAATAAGGCACAATCTCAATCTTACTGAGGACCAGTGACTGACAGAAAACAGGACTAGAGCTCTTTTACCCCTTTCACTTTTAACAGTCACTTATTTGGGTCTCACTGACTAACACATCTATTAGCATTATAATAAATCTGTGTGTTTTTATACTGTATTTCATCAGAACTGCTTGAGTTTCAAACTCCACACAGTTGTTTCAAACATGTTGTGGGAGAGAATTCTTGGCCTGGGCCAGATATGGCTGAGATCCTATCCCCACTGTTCACCTGCTTACAAAAGACACAACCAAAGTTTTCAGAGTCTGATGCACTGTAAGTTTACTATAAGAGCTCAAAGAAGCATAGAACAAACTGAGCCAGTCCCGGGGAGTGGCAGAGGCCACGTTCACAAAGCACCAATTTTTATAGTCATTTCTTATCATTTTCAGACAGAATATGCATTGTCCCAGCTTCTCTCGGTTAGGTGCACCTGCTAGTCACGCCTTGCAGATTCCCAGACCATCCTGTATTACACCATTGTTTCCATTGTGCCAATATTTTTGATTAAGATAATCAGAATCTGTCTCCAATATTGATCACTCTCTTCCTTGCTAAAATGAAAAAAGAGAGAACACACCGCGTAACCTTGACCGTCTGACCGTCTGCACTCTCTGGACAGAGACGAACTCAAAGCACCTTTTCTTTTTCTCCATTCACAAATCCCTTGTTTTTTTTAAAAGAAGAACTTAAATATTCATTTTAATACAAATGATTATATAGCTATGAATGCTTAATACAAATGATTATATTGATTAACTCACATAAAAATGGCTACATAACTGTTACAGTGATTTTCATAAAACAAAGAGACATTTTTTTTCTCCAACAGCATAGTAAGCAGAGACTACGTGAGCTATATCAGTGGCCACAAATGGACAAATATGTGCAGACTATGACAGCTCCATGTGTGTCATGTCAATACACACACACACACACACACACACAGAAAGACTGCACCTGCACCACATACATCAGTGGAGCTATCAGATGGACCATGGGAAAAGGTGGTCACTAATGAAACAGGTCCCTTTGAGAGTGTCACATGGGAGTGCAGGTATAGACATCACTCTCACAGACTGTTACAGTGAGTGGTCTGATGTGGCATTTGTCTCTACTGTCACTACAGAGGTGATTATTCGATTTTTAGCTTCAGTGGTCAGTCGCAAAAGAAATCCTTCCTGTCTGGTCTCTGACAACGGATGTCAGCTTACCTCCCATGCATTCGCCAACTTTCTGAGAGAGAGAGAAAGAGAGAGAGAGAGAGAGAGAGAGAGAGAGAGAGAGAGAGAAAGCACCTGCGCTCCAGTGTCTACTGCCCGAGAGCAAACGGAGCCATCGAGAGATTGAACAGGGTGCTGAAAGAGTGTGTATACAGACAGCCGAAAGAGTGAACAGACTGTGGAAAGAAGCAGTAGGAGAGTTCTTACGGAATCGTCCTGCTACACCACATGACACAACAGGAGCTACTCCAGTAGTGTTACAGAATCGTCGTGCTACACCACATGACACAGCAGGAACTACTCCAGTAGTGTTACAGAATCGTCCTGCTACACCACATGACACAGCAGGAACTACTCCAGTAGTGTTACAGAATCGTCCTGCTACACCACATGACACAGCAGGAACTACTCCAGTAGTGTTACAGAATCGTCGTGCTACACCACATGACACAACAGGAGCTACTCCAGTAGTGTTACAGAATCGTCGTGCTACACCACATGACACAGCAGGAGCTACTCCAGTAGTGTTACAGAATCGTCGTGCTACACCACATGACACAACAGGAGCTACTCCAGTAGTGTTACAGAATCGTCGTGCTACACCACATGACACAGCAGGAGCTACTCCAGTAGTGTTGCTGAGGAATAGGAAGATGTGCACAAAGCTGAATGTCCTTCCTGTCTCACACAAAAACTAAACCACACAGGCAAGCGAAAGAGACCGTGAGACACAAGCGACAGAGGAGCAAGGAGTTCACCGACAGAAAGACAGGGATCAAAAGTGCCCACGTTCCAAGTGAATGGTGCCGTACGCGTCCGGAGACCCGAGCGTGTTCACAAGGGATCATCCAGATTCACAGAACCTCTGACAGTCGTTAAGAAAGTGGGATCGAGTACTTACCTGCTCAGCGAAGGTCAGAAGTGGAACGCATCAAAACTGGTGTGCTCTCCAAAGGAGGCTCTAGCGCACACCAGTAAGGACAACGAGACTGTACTCGACGGGCTCACAGCGCCCGAGAACGCACTTCATAATGCACATGAACCAGCCCCAAGACAGAATCTGAGAGACAGAAACCCACCTCGGGTGGTTGACAGATTTTGTAAAATAAAGAGAAAAGAGAGAGGATGTATGGACTGAGAATACTGTCCTAATGGAAATTAAAAGGTACCGATACTGTTATGTGGGGAAAAAATAATTTCATACTGTTCTGAGGACTGAGTTAAAGAAAATAATAACAGAAGTTCATGCACAAAACAAATGTGAATGTGTAATTTCATGTTTCAATTTATAATGTAATGGTTACGTTATACTGAGTCATTAATGCTAGTTTTGCATACACACTTGGATTTAAAACTGGTATAAGAATCCGTTATGATTATCCAGTTATTCATTTTCTTGATTCAGGTTGTTTCAAACCAAATGCTTCATTTTACTGGTTCATATGAGAAATAATTCCTTCAAGAAAGGGGGAAATGTTGTTTCGTGTAGTTGCAGCGACAGACAGCCTGAGGGCGCTAGAGAACACGACAGTGTTACGTGCAGATATATTGCAACGTTGAAAAAGGAAGAAGAAAAGAATGAAGAATGAAAAAGTGAGGCACATTACACGTCTCTCCGGTTAGTACTTTATTCCTTTACGTGTGGAGGATACAACACCGTGCTTTCAATTTTGCCATGACATTTGTTTCCTCTATATCGAGGTTGAGTTTAACATCCAATACTTTAGGCTTTGCCCTTATAGCTGTACACTCTGCCTCGGCTTTTAAATGAGCGTAAGAGTCTCGTGACGCGCTACCACTGCGACTGAGAGCGCTTGTTGCTTTACGGCTCCGCGTACCATTTAGCGCTGTTTGAGATGCGCTATCATGAGGCTTAACAGCACCACCTTCTTCATCATCAGTCTCTTCCTCCACCTTCTTCATCAGGGTTATGTACTTCACCCCGGGCCCATTGAGTGACATTTTATAGGAAACTTCTGAAACAGATCAGTTCGGGCTCGTAGCAGTCTATGTGATTGGCCTCCCTTTCGTATTCATCCTTTAACAAACTTTTCTGCACTGATACTTGTAAATTCATAAACTGCACCATGAATGCACTTTGTAATGCCGTCCAGCAAGTCACTTCTTGTAGATGCCTCAGGGTTCTCGATAGATTCCAACAGAATATGTTTATTGCTGGTTCCAGTGAACATAGGTTTTATATGGATCAAGGTAGATTAATGTGACTGAAAACTTTATGCGACTTGTAACAGTAAAAAGGTATTATACCATTTAAACAAGTTAATCAATCAATCAATCAATCAATCAATCAATCAATCAATCAATCAATCAGTTATAAAACCATATGCCTGCTGGCGTCTTCAAACTTTTCCACCCAAACTTTCCAAAAACGCAAACTGCTTTGTCTCCCCATGCACCTTTCTCATGAGCACAGGTGAACCATTTAACCATTCGTACCCCACGAAAGGGGCACAAGTTAATCCTCCTGCCAGCAGGTGTCACTAAAGAGACTCATTTCATAAACGGCTCCTCCTGTGCCCTTTAATAATCACTGGTGTTAAACATACTGAGTCACTTTATCATTTAATGAAAGTCTAATCTTCAACAACAATCTGTTTCTCTTCTTTCTGTTTATGATTTTACATCTCTCCTCGGTCCTCAGTTTTCATTATGTCCCCAGTTTGTGTGTTGATTGTGTTTGCTGCCATCTAGTGGACATGCACCATGTACCATCCAGTTCACACTGTCAGAGCAGACACTGTCTGACATTCAGTTCTGTATGGGGGTTACTTTCAATGTCTTAGGGTTACAATGAGAAATCAACACCAGAAATATTTTAACACTTACTTAACACTAACATACAGACATTTGTGTGTGAGAGAGAGAGGGAGAGTGTGTATGTGAGTGTGTGTATGTGTGTGTGTGTATATGTGTGTGAGAGAGAGGGAGAGAGATTGAGAGTGAGAGAGACTGTGTGTGTGTGTGTGTGTGTGTGTGTGTGTGTGTGAGAGAGAGAGAGAGAGAGATTGCGTGTGTGTGTGTGTGAGTGTCAGAGAGAGACCGAGAGAACGATAGAGAGACAGTGTGTGTGAGAATGTGAGAGAGAGAGAGAGGGAGGCAGAGTATGTGCGTGAGTGTGGAAGAGAGAGAGACAGAGACAGTATGTGTATGTGTGTGTGAGACAGAGTGTGTGTGAGAGAGAGAGAGACTGTGTGTGTATGTGTGTGTGAGTGTGGAAGAGAGAGAGAGAGGCAGAGAGACAGTGTGTGTATGTATATGAATATAGGACAAAGATAGAGAGAGAGAGAGACACTATGTGTATGTATGTGCTTGTATGTTTGTATCAGTGACTGAGAGAGATACATTGTGAGTGATTGTCTGTGTGTGTGTGTGTGTGTGTGTGTGAGAGAGTGAGAGAGAATTAGTAAAGTAGAGTATACGTGTGTGTGTGAGAGAGGGTGTGTGTGTGAGACAGTGTGTGAAAGAGGGTGTGTGTGTGTGAAAGACAGTGTGTGAGAGAGGGTGTGTGTGTGTGTGTGTGTGTGAGAGACAGTGTTTGAAAGAGGGTGTGTGTGTTAAAGAAAGAGAGAGAGAGAGAGAGAGAGAGAGAGAGTGTGTTTGTGTTTAGCATTAGGAACATTTAAATGCTTTTGTATTTAATGAGTTCTTCTCAAGCATACTGACATGTTTTTATAGAAGTGTGTTTATAACACAACATAATAAATAATAAACAAACAAAAATTTTCACTCACAAATCCCTGATTAATGAATTAACAAGTTTTTATTATTACAGTCATAAATTTCTGATACATAAAACTCTGGCTGTACTTTATACACACACATTTGTGTTTGTGAGTGTTAGTGTGTGTGTGTGTTCATGTGTGCCCAAGTGGTTGTGTAAATAAATGGTACATATAAACATTGTGTGTGTGCATGTGAAAAAGAGAAAAAGGTTTGTGTGTGTGTGTGTGTAAGAGTATTTCACAGTGTGTTTATTTATCTTATCTGACACAGAGACACTGAGGAGCCAGAATAAACATAAAACCCTGCATAGAGGGGTTCAGTGAATGTGCAGTGGAATGTGTGTAAGTGTGTGAGTGTGTGTGTGACAGAGGAGATGTTGTAGAAGGACAGAGTTCCAGACGACCAGTCCAGATACACTCCTACTCTGTGTGTGTGTGAGGGGTGGTGAGGTATGTGAGTTGTCTGATTATTGTGAACGGCAGTGTAACTGTTATCAGAGCACCACAGACTCCAGGACTTTTCATTGTGTCCAAACTCACAGTCACTCCCTCCTTTCCTCCTGATTCCTTTATATGTCGCTGATATACCAGCACCTCTCCCACTCCACTCAGTCTCCCAGTAACAGTGTCCAGTCAGACTCTCTCTACACATGACCTGATGCCAGTCATCAAATCTCTCTGGATGATCAGGATACGACTGAGATCCTCCCTGTGTCACCTTTCTGTTCCCCTCAGACAGAGAGAGGACTCTGTTTACTGTGTTTGGGTCCAGTTTGAGATCACAGGCATCTACAGAGAAGAAGAGAAATTAGAGGAGACAACATGTCACAAACTCTCAACTCTGTGTGTGTCTATTTGTGTGTGTGTGCGCGCGCATATATTTGTGTGTGTGCGCGTATATTTTTGTTTATGTGTGTGTGTTTGTGTGTGCGTGCGTATATTTGTGTGTCTATTTGTGTGTGTGTGTGTGTGTGTGTGTGCATTTACTTACACTCCATTAGTTCTTGTCGTTTTCTAATCATCACTTCATGATCCACACTGAAACACAGAAACAGAACAAATAATGAATGAGACACACACACACATACACACGTACAGTTTCTCTTTCTCACACACACACACACACACAAGTTCTCTTTCTCTCTCTCTCAAATACACACAAACACACACAAGTTCTCTGTCTCTAACACACACACACACAAGCTCTCTGTCACTCTAACACACACAAACACAAGTTCTCTCTCTCTCTAATACACACACACACAAGTTCTCTTTCTCTCTCTCACACACACACACAAGTTCTCTTTCTCTCTCACACATACACACAAAAGTTCTTTCTCTCCCACACACACACACATAGTCACAAGTTCTCCTTCTCTTTGTCTCTCTCATACACACAAACACAAGGTCTCTTTCTGTCTTTCTCTAAAACATAATGTCTCTCTCCCCTAAACACAGCCACACACAGTAATATGTGTGTGTGTATTGGTGTGAATCTAGGAGAGGGAGAGGCAGAGAGAGAGAGAGAGAGAGTGTGTTTGTGTGTGAAAGAGAAACAGACTCAATGTGTATATGTTTATGTGTGAATGTCGGAGAGAGTGAGTCCTTGTGTGTGTGAGGGTTTGCAAAAGCGATGGAGGGTGAGAGAGAGAGATAATTACTCTGTGTGTGTGTGTGTGTGCACAGACACACACATTTAAATACACACTCACTCTCTTGTACTCATTAGAGATGAAATGATATGAAAATTTAACATCACGATTACAGCGACCAAAATTAGCATGGTTATCAGTATTATCACGGTATTGTTAAAATGTGCTGAAAATGTTCAGAAAGTACTGAAACAAAAACTGAAATCATTTCACCAAGTTCTATACTGAAAACCACAAAAAAATTTGCAGCACTATACTGTAAAAAAGTAAGTTTACGGAAAAATAAATTTTAATGGAAATGTCCTGTTTTCTGCATACAAAGCTCTGTTAAATTACAGACATTAGGGCATTTCAGGCACATTGGGCCTCTGGCCACACCCAGTCAGTGATGTCACAGTGAGTAAAAACACATACATGCATGTCTCTCTCTCTGGCCACACCCAGTCAGTGATGTCACAGTGAGTAAAAACACATACATGCATGTCTCTCTCTCTGGCCACACCCAGTCAGTGATGTCACAGTGAGTAAAAACACATACATGCATGTCTGTCTCTGACCACACCCAGTCAGTGATGTCACGGTGAGTAAAAACACATACATGCAAATGAATCTCACAAAAGTAAAATGAGTAAAGGAAAAGTCAAGAAAAGTAAAAAGAAAACAAACAAACAAAAAAACACTGTTAACACGCCATTTAATGGTTGGGTGAATAAAAATGTAACTGATTGAGCATAAAAGAAATAATAAAAAAATTCCAATAACCCGCCTCAACTATCTACTTCATACACCCAGGGGCTGGACATTCGTGTCTGCTGCCCACCAAGCCGTGTAAGACAGTTGTGCTCAGAGTGGAAGCTTGAAGCAGCTGCCATGAGGTGCATGTCTCTCCCTCCCTGTCTCACCTGCCTTACCTGTCTCCCTCTACTACTGCGATCAGGTTTGATTATTAGAAGTTTCAGTGGTGAAGACATTTCAGACACAAGCTGCTGAGACTTTGCTGTATTTTATTTGATGTAATTTTATTTACATTTCTTTACGTTGGACAGAAGTGTCCGTGAACGGCACAGAGGACACACTGTAAATCTACAGAATTATCTGTTTAGGGATTAACAGAAGTATCAGTGAATGGTACAGAAGATTTACTGCAAATCTACAGAATTTTCCGTTTGAGGGCTGAATGAAATGTCCATAAATTAACAGAAAAGGTTCTGGTAATTTTCTGCCGGGACATTATCCGTTTTTCTACGGACTTTTTTCTTAAAGTGTATGCACTTTTTGTTAGCCAATATCTTACGTAAATATGTGAAAACCATATCAGTTTATTATTAGGCCTATCAGTGTTATTGTTGCTAAATACCCACTTCAACAGAAGGTGATAGGCTAGCCTGTCTGTTGAAATGAATTAACGTACAACAGTCTACTTGGTCTTTTATAGATGACATGACTTTCTCAGGCTACAAAAACACTCTGAAATGAAGTGCAGATACGTGTATTTGAATGTAAAAGTTAAGCTACCTGGTCCAACATTCCCGTACATGGCTCCAGTGGCGTAAATGAGCTTGTGAGGAGGACGTGATTTTCCGGGTGAGGACGTTGAGGACGCGTTATTCATCGCAAATCAAGCGCTCGTCTAAAAGTCTTGGTATAATGCAGGCTAATTCTCTAGGTCATTCATGATAAAGCTGAGAGGATGCAAGTCAGGTGAACTGGAGATACTAAACTGCCCCTAGGTGTGAGTGAATGTGTGTGTGTCTGCTCTGTGATTTGTTCAGGGTGTTTCCCTACCTTTTGCCCAGTCCATGTTGGGACAGGCTCCAGCACCCCCCACACACCCTAATTAGGATAAACGGCTTAGATAACGAACGAGAGTGAGATGATAATGCTGCAGAGGGCAAATTAAACTGCAGTGTTTTTCAGCGTTCAGTTCCCCCTGACAGCAAAGTGGACTAACTGACTCAAGACTTCCTCAGAGTTCAACCATTTACAGACAAACACAAATAACTGACTCTAGACCTCATAAGAGTTCAACCATTTACAGAACTAACTCCAGACAAACACAAATAATTCTGTCACGTCATAGTTTCATAGCGATTTTCTTTGTCCATGTTCTGCAGACATGGTGACCACCTTCAATCAAGTTTCCCTCACTTATAAAAACCAGAATAGGAGCACACTTCAGACTCAGTTTTCTTAGGAGGCTTTAAATCTCCAGAGCACTGTCACTGCCCTCTGCCATGTTTTCACTGACACAAAACAAACCCACGTTACATACTCAACCTGCACGTCTGTGTCTGGGAGACTGTTGTTAACTTTGGTTTGTGCTGGACGGTATTTAATGCGAGTTGTTCAAAGCACGGTAATCAACCACGGTTTTAATAATTAAAATTTGAAATAGTAACACTAACTGTCTGGAGTTTTACCATGAAACCAGTAACCGTTTCATCCCTAATACCCATATACATAAAAAAGGACATACACACTCTCTGTCACACACAGATGTCACATCTCTTCTGTACACACACACACTCTCTCTTGTAACAAGCACACACACACACACACACACACACACACAACCTCTGTTCTGTACAGACATACACACACTCCCTCTTGTAAGACACACACGCTCTCTCTCACTCCCTCCCTTATCTCACACACACATACATAATCTTTCTCTCACTTACACACATACATACATCAATATAAATCAACTAACTCTCTCAAACACTCACTAACATATACACACACACAAACAAGCATGTCTCTGTTATCTGAGCAGTCACACACAGCAATATACACACCCCACTCTCTCCTACACACACACATGAATACACAGATAATTACTCTTTCACACACACTTAATCTCTTTCTCAGACAGATATGTGCAGGAAAACATACACTCACATCCTCATCTGTACACACACACACATACATGTTTTCTCTCTTAAGCTGTGTTTTGGTTTGGTCGCTTGCCTGAGAAAACTGAGCAAGTGAATTTTGATTACACCAATCAGATTACATTCGACCAAAGACGTCTCTGGGAAGGGGGCGTGGCTTCTGGCCCTACTTTTAGGTGAGTGGCTTTTGCCAGGTGTAATGTTCGCTCGAGTTGAACATTTTTTGACACAAGTGAATGCTCATTTCGTCCATTTCACGTCTCTCACGGTTTTGTCATGATTGACTCCGCCCATCCGCCTCCTGCCATTGACTTTTCATGCATCCGCGTCGCTCGAACATTTCACTATGTGTTCGGATAAAACACAGCTTAATACACAAACAAAAATTCCCTATCTCTCTCTCTCTCTCTCACACACACACACACACACACACACACACACACACACACACAGAGTCCTGTTCTACTTACTTGAGTGTGTCTAGTCGACAGTGTGGATCCTTCTTTCTGTCAGAGAGCAGCTTCACTCCTGAGTCTCCTGGGTGATTGTAGCTCAGATCCAGCTCTCTCAGGTGTGAAGGGTTTGAACTCAGAGCTGAAGCCAGAGAAGAACAACTGTCTTCTGTCACTAAACAGCAAGACAACCTACAGAGAGACAGAGAGAGAAATCCATAAGGCTGAGAATGGGGTTTCCTGTCTGTTATATGCGAATAACTTCACATCTCTAAAAGAGAGAGAACAGAATTTACTGATCAAAACACATTTCTCAAATGACATCAATCCTCTCTGTACTGCATAGTTAAGCAGACACTCAAATCTGTATCTGGACCAATGGGAAAGTGATCATTAGCCTGTAGAGAACTGCACTGCTGAGTTTTCTGACTTCATTCTGGTCATTTTAGCTTCTTAATTCTCACTCCTATGAGACCTGCACTTTTATCTGACTGAACTTTAGCTGAAGGGTCTTTTCATATGAGACCAGACTCCTGTTAGGAGTCAGAACATCTTCCTGTCACTGTCACATCATCAGTGTCTGCTGATAAAAACACATTTAGTCTCTTGCTGTTTGAAATCCCTTTATGTCCCGTCTCAGTCTCCACAGAAGAGACTCAACAGTGAGGCTGTATAGATGCCCTGAGAGTGGTGACACTGATAAACTGCTGATTTAAACACAAGAGCAGCACAGGAAACAAACTCATCCTTATGGTTATGACTGCTGACAACTCACCATCTAAGCACAAGATTAGGGCAGGGACAACATCACTGAGAGAGAGATTTTAGGCTTTGGGATGTGAACCTAAACGTTTTAAATGAAACAGTCGCTGATGTGGTCAGTGTAGTTTTCAGAGCAGCAAAGAGCACATTTTAACTGTTGGAATATTTTTTTCCTTTTCTCCAGAAACACTGAGATGTGATTAACTGTGTGGGGTAAAGTTTTCACTTTTTATGGACTATAGTTTCTTTGTTTTCCTTCTAGTCAGCATTTGAACGGATAAAGTAATAACGACCGTTACCATAGCACACAGTGACGATACTTTGTTTTTTACAGAGGGGATGCTGGTTTGAAACACACACACACTCCAGACCTGCTGTCACAACCTGCACCTCCATTTTGGACTTTTAGTTTGGCATGTCTTTGTGCGCCTGTTCTCGGTCTGTCTCCGCCCCTCACCTGTTCCCGTGTAATTCCTGTCTAATTATTAACCTTGTTAGTTTTACCCAATCCTGTTTTGCCCTGTTTAGTTTCCCTCTGTATTTATGCCCTAGTGTTTGCCTTGTCCATTGTCTATCGTTGTTTGTGTTTTAGAGCACACTGTTACGCTGCACCTTTTTGTTATCGCTTTTTTGTTCCTGTTCTGCACATGTATTTTAATCTTCAGTTCAAGTAAAGTCCTCCGTTTTGTCACCTTCATCATTGGGTCCTGCACCACACCACCAGCGTGACACCTGCCAACCTTGAAGAAAGTCTTGGAGTACCACCTCATCCCAAGAAATAATTCAGCTCATGTACATGTGTGTGGCCAAAAACAGACATAACACACAGGACATTTTGGATGAACGATTCATTTATTAATGTCAGAAATCTACATTCAAACTGAGTGTGTACCTGAAAATAAAAACTGAACAGGTTTTTTCAGTTTGAAAAATAATAACATTCTGTTGCACCCTTTATTTTATCAAACGGAGAAAAACCTGTTTCACTGATTGCCCTGCTATTAGCTCACCTATTGATTTACTCATTAACCCTTTTCCTGCCAGACTTTATATTAAGCTAGTGTACATAAGTCACTTTATTTTCAGGTGAATGCTCAATCAGAAATTATTTTTCTTCCTCAAGGTCACGCTTACAGTCAGAACTTAATTCATTAACCCTTCTCCTGCCAGATTTTATATTGAGCTACTGTAAATGGTTCAGTTGTTATTTCCAGGTGCACACTCAGTTTGAATGTAGACATCAGTACTGCAGACTGGGCAGAATGCATGATGGGGAGGTCTGGAGATGTGGAGACATGGCCGTCTCTCCCGGTAATTCTCTAGAAAATTCTGCGGCACGTGCATTTACTTTTTTTTTCTTTTCAGCCGGAGGTGCCAGGATCTGCTCCTCTCATTACGATTACTGGTTTGGTTGCAATAATTACCTCCGCCAAGGAGGTTATGTTTTTGGTGCGGTTTGTTGGTTTGTCTGTCTGTTTGTCAGCAGGATTACAGAAAAACTACCAGGTCAATTTTCATGAAACTTGGCGGAAGGGTGTAGCGTGGGCCAAGGAAGAACCCAGTAAATTCTGGAGTGGATCAGAGACCGAGTCCAGGGGTGGATCCACGTCTTATTTTCCACTTTTGTTAACATTGTGACACAGGGCAAAAATGAACTGAACTCACAGTAGAAACAAATACAGCAGGTATGTAAGAAATAAGCAATGTCTAAAATATTTTTACTGTTTTTTCCATATGGGCGATATGACCAAAATAAGCCTATTTACAGGTTAATGTGGGCTTGCATTACACGTGCATAATTGCTAATCCTTTCTTGCAATAAATTAGTTTTCACAATCATACATTCTGACTTTTTTGTTCTAATGGTTTTGGAAATATATCCAGACATATATAATGGTTGCAGCTGCAGATCTGAATATCATAGAAGACTCGACTATTGGCCTTGGCGGAGGTCTGCGTTCTCCAAGTGACCTTCTAGTTAATATTATGAATACTATGAAAAGTTACGTTTAACCATCTGTGACACACGGACAATATAAGTCTCTTTGTCAGCTTAAATGACTGATGGACAGGCAAGCTTGCATATACATCCGTAACGTTAGGCTAACATTAACTTAGCTCAGTTCATAGTCTCACAGTGATTTACAGCTTTCTGGTCTCTCCAGTCCTATTATGCAGTGTTCATATTTTCAGTGCAATAAATGAATTTCCAGACTGAAGACTTCACTTATGGCAGTCCATGTTGCTATTCCAAATACATGCTATAAAAGACTATCCATAACTACAGACAGACAGGATCATATCATTCTTTCTCAAATGACTGATGGCGTCATGACAACACAAACACTTCATCTGAGAAATAAATGCAACAGTTATGAAAACAAAAGCAATGTCATATTTGGGACCGTCAGTTTTCACTTTGTGATAATTAAGACAACGTTTCTGGACGGTTGTAGAACGTTTCTGAAAAAAAAGTGAACCTGGATCCAGACATAAAGCATCAGTGTAAAATATACACTGTAATTTCATTAACTGACCTCAGTATCTCCACTTTACAGTGTGGATTCTCCAGTCCAACACAGAGAAACTTCACTCCTGAATCCAGAAGCTCATTGTTACTCAGGTCCAGTTCTCTCAGGGGACAGTTTACTGACTTTAGAACTGAGGCTACAGCTTCACAGGACTGTTCAGTGAGATTACAACCAGCAAGTCTGGAGAGAGAAAGGGGGGGGGGGGGGGGGGGGGGGGGGTGAGAGAGAGAGAGAGAGAGACGGTGATGACAAACACAGATAGAATTACATATTCACAATCATATTCAAATATTCATTTATATTCAACTACGTGACAGCAGTAAACCAAAATGACAAAGCAGTAACACTTAGTAAGACTAGTTATAAAATAATCACCATCATATCCAAGATCCAAACATGTTCCAGTTAGAACTCCAAAGAAACTCGTTTGTTAATAAGTATAATGCAGTACAAAGCAAATTACTACAGATTAGCATTCGTTCCGAACAAAATAACCTCCTCTCACAAGTTTCCTGTCTTCCATTTTATATCACCCGACACCTGCTTCACAGTATAACATTTCCACTGCTTTCTCAAAGGCATATACTTCTCTAATTTGCCAACAACTGTGCAGTTGTCCATTTATTTAAACACGTATACAGAATAACTGACTAATACGAGCAGAGCAGGCTACCGAGTTTGTTAGCGAAAAGATATCTCCGGTCGCCGGCTGAAAATGGAAACGCTTTGTCTGGAGAGAGAATCCACACACATGCTGTTGCTAACGTGACAGAGGCCCCATCACAAAACGGTTTGAATGCACAAATAAAGGGATAGAGTGAATATTACTCTTGCATCTTTTTATGTTTTTAAGGAGAATGAAACTTGCTTGGTTCATTAATGCACACAAACCATAGCTAATGAACAAAAGTGTCATTGTCATTTCTGACAAACTGGTCTCTTTCCTGTTCTCCACTTTTCACCTCAGAGAACTCATTCGGTCTTTGACGATTATGTTCCTGCAGGAACGTGTCTCTCGGATTTCTATTGGCTGCCAGGTTTGGCATGGAAATCACCTCACATGCTAAAAACTATCTTTAAAACAAATTAATCGAAATATTTGTCGAATTATTTCTTCATTAAAATACACAGAAAGGACATGTACATTGTGTGTATAGAGGACAGAGAAAGTGGACTGTATAATTTCTAGCCTTTTCAATACGTGTCGGCTACCAGCATCTACTCCCTTTCAGATCTGGAATGAAAATCCCTACACATGCTATAGCTATGTGTTGACGCCAAATTAAATCATCTAAATATTTCTCTGATTACAAATGTATTAGACTTCACAAAACACATTCTTACACTGTCTGATGACGTGTACAGGACGAAGAAAGTGGACTAGGTTGCGGTTATTTCAAACCTTTTTGACACTTACAGTTACTTCAACATTTACCTCAGAAGTTGTCCTTGCGCTGGCTGTTTTGGCGGATTTCAGAAATTAGTCTCTTGATCTGGTATTGGCTGTTAGGTTGTCAAGCGATGACACTTCGAAAAAGGTTTTTTGTTTGGTTTTTTTTCCATTTATTTTTGCCTCTTCACGTCTGATCTAATTCGTTTCACTGATTTAGTTACGGTTTGGTTATGTTTGCGCGTCAGATAAGTTTTTCTGCTTCGCCATAGGTGATCAGAATATTACAATGCCTCCTAAATCTTCAGAATGCCGTAAGACAGAGGTCTTCAACGTTTCTCAGGTCGGGGGCTCCATAGCTGACAGAGACACTGCGGAGGGATCCTCTCTCACGTATCGTATAAAATTGTGTTGCTTCTTAAACCGCACCAACAATAATGTGTCGTGCGGCCTATAGTGCCATATATAAAAGTACCTCCTAATGGTGTATAGTATTCCTTATTATAGGCTGTATTATCTTAAAGTGTATTTTCTTAAAGACATATTTTAGTTTTGGAAGGAAAAAAAGTTTGGGATCAAATAATTTGGCAGACCCTCTGCAGTAGCCTAACTCTGAGGACTCCTGAGGTCACGGACCCCTGTCGAAGATCTCTGGCTTAAGAGGTAGGCTATTTTTTTTCTTTTCTTTTTCCTCCCCTGCTGACTGTTTCAGTAAAAGACATATCTCTCGTTTGAGGGTTTAAAGGACGGCTGACGACAGGACGGTGTTTCTTATATAATCATTCTGTACGTGTTATTACAGTGTCATTTCACTAAACTACCTTTGGCCGATCTCTTTAAATATGAGGGTCCTGATGCCTGGCCTGCATAGCATAATGGTTAAATATGAACAAGTAAAATGGAAACTAGCTGTGGACTACAGTCTCACACTAAGACACAGCAAAGTTTCAGCATATAAACCAGCATAACAAGAGATCATTTTAATCCAGACAACACAGGAAAAGACACAATAGAAAAGATATGAAAACTGATAAGTTTCGGTGAATTAATTCAGCTAGAGATCTAACACATTGGTAAATCCAGTGTAAAGAAATGACAAAACATTTTATTCATTTATTTATTATCTTTTCAGTTCATGACTGACCTCAGTATCTCCAGTTTACAGTGTGGATTCCTCAATCCAACACAAAGAACTGAATCCTGAAGGCAGTTGTTACTCAGGTCCAGTTCTCTCAGGGGACAGTTTACTGACTGTAGAACTGAGGCTACAGCTTCACAGGACTGTTCAGTGAGTTTACAACGTGCAAGTCTGCAGAGAGAGAGAGAGAGAGTTAGTCACAAAAGCTTGAAATGTATTTCAATTTCCTATATTAATCTTCACTTACAGATACTCACCTCAATATTTCCACTTTACAGTGTGGATTCCTCAATCCATCATAGAGAAACTTCATTCCTGAATCCTGAAGCTCATTGTTACTCAGGTCCAGTTCTCTCAGGGGACAGTTTACTGACTGTAGAACTGAGGCTACAGCTTCACAGGACTGTTCAGTGAGTTTACACCGTGCAAGTCTGGAGAGAGAGAGAGAGAATGTCAGTCACAAAGGCTTAAAATGCATCAAAATTTCCTATATTGATCTTCACTTACAGACTATGATTTCAATCTTGTTCACAAAGTCAGTTCCTGTCTGTCAGCTACAAACTGTTCTAAAGCTGATAAAATATATCTTTGTCAATACTGAAATGAAACATTGACCATGAAAACCACTATCTTACTCCCTACCTTGACAAACAAGTTTCCTTAATAAATGCTTAATAAATGTAAATATGTGTGACGCTGTAATGGCTTTAAATTAATATAAATATATCAGTGTAAATAGGCTTCCAAACATTTACTGGGCCATGAACAGGGCCTGGTTCTGAAATCCAGCCCATTTAAATGTGTAATTGAAAAGCCCAGGCCCATGTACTGTGGTATCAGACCTGTTGAAACTGAGGAGACTAAAAATAATGATAGAAACATAGATAATAATGTATAACACACAGCCTACATACTTTATATGCACATATTTTACTGCCCATCATCCATATACTGTGCTGTCATGTATGTAAGTTCACCTGAATGAATCTATTCTCTCCTGTAATGTTTATGGTGTGGCTATAAGAGCTGTGTCTCCTCATGATAAGGTATTAAAAAAAAAACAAAAAAATATGGCATCTGCATACGGGTCATGACCATTGTTCATAAATACCAGCCCAGGTAACATTGCGCTCTCTCACTCACTTCCTCTACCTGGTGTGTCGCACCTGTGCACTCATGGTACACTTTGGATTTTGTTACTGCGCACCGACTGATGGAATATAACACATCTTTTGAAGCTTGTGGTCTGGAATGTGTTTCTTTATATACATAAACAAATAATTAAATAGCTGTGTTTGTGGCGTTTGGTTTACTATAGTTAAAGTCAGCATCATTATTATTCATTATTGTAATACATTTATTTTTCAGTACTCTGTCTAAGTGGTGGTGGATATCACCTGGCGCCCGAACAGTTAAAGCATTGGTGCCAGTCCCACTACCGCCACAATGGTATATAATGTTTCATGAATAATCCAGTAATTTAAAAATTGAAAACAAAACTGAGAATATTTCCAAAAACAGCTACCTGTGCCTAAGAACACGGCCTAGATCATCCAGGCTTCATTTTCCCTTCAAATAATGCAAGTATAAGAGTGTTACTTTACAAATGTGTGAAACTAAAAACTCACAGAGCTTTTCTGCAGCTTCTCACAGCTGGGACCAGTCTCCTACGACCCTCATCTGATGTGTTGTATTTTTTCAGGTCAAACTCATCCAGCACCTCATCTGACATCTGAAGCATGTAAGCCAGTGCTGCACACTGTGCATGTGTGAGCTGTTTTGTAAACTTCTTTGATTTAAGAAACTCTTGAATTTCCTCCTGAACTGAGCTATCATTCATTTCAGTCAAGCAGTGCAGTAGATTGATGCATCTTTCAGGATTAGCATTCTTTTTTCTGATCACTTTGAGGTTTTGGATCGTTCTCTTAATGCTCTCTGGGTTGTTCTCTGTGTGTGTCAGTAGACCTTGTAGAAGTTTCTGATTGGACTCCAGGGAAATTCCATGAAGGAAGCGGATGAACAGATCCAAGTGCCCATTCTTACTCTCCAGGGCTTTATCCACTGTTCCCTTAAGCAACACGTCCAAGGAAACATTCTCTGACACAGCTCTGGTCTTTTTCTTCAGAAAATACTTCAGTGCCTCCATGTTCTTGCTTATATAGCAGTAAAACACATAGAGAGCAGCAAAGAACTCTTGAACACTCAGATGCACAAAGCAGTAGACCTTCTTCTGACGAAACACAGATTCCTCCTTAAAGATCTCTGTGCAAATCCCAGAGTACACTGTGGCATCACTCACATCAATGCCACATTGTCTCAGATCCTCTTCATAAAACATGACATTACCCCCTAACAACTGCTTGAAAGCCAGCTCAGCAAGTTTCAGAAAAATTTCCCTGCTTGATTCTAGAAGATTTTTTGGGCTGATCTCGTGTTTCTGTGCGTATTTCTGGTTTTTCATGTTTGTCTGAATGAGCAGGAAGTGTGTGTACATCTCAGTCAGAGTTTTAGGGATCTCTTTCTCACAGTCTTGACGTAGCATTTCCTGAAGGACAGTGGCTGAAATCCAACAGAACACTGGGATGTGACACATGATGTGGAGGCTCCTTGATGATTTGATGTGTGAGACAATTCTGCTGGCTTGACTCTCATCACTGACTCTTTTTCGGAAGTATTCCTCTTTCTGTGAATCATTAAATCCTACTATTTCTGTCACACGACTGACGAACTGAGAGGGAATCTGACTGGCTGCTGCTGGTCTGGAGGTTATCCAGATGAGTGCAGAGGGAAGAAGATTTCCTTGAATGAGGTTTGTTATCAGTATGTTCACTGATGATGGTGTGGTCACATCACACAACCTCTGAGAAAAATCCAACTGAAGTCGACTCTCATCTAAGCCATCAAAGATGAACAGCATTTTACAAACATCATATTTTTTTGGATCCAGATCTCTCAGTTCTGGGTGAAATTCAAACAGAAGTCCATGGAGACTGTAGCGCTCATCCTTAATTAAGTTCAACTCCCGGAAAGGAAGCACAAACATGAAATCGACGTCTTGATTGGTTGTTCCCTCCGCCCAGTCCAGAATGAACTTCTGCACAGTGACTGTTTTCCCTATGCCAGCAATGCCCTTGGTGAGCACAGTTCTGATTTCAGTTTCCTTTCTGTTCTCTGTAGGTTCCCGAGTGGTCAGAGGGTTGAAGATGTCATTGCAGTTAATTGGTATGTCTCGTGAACTTTGTGTCCTGGATTTTGTCTCAATCTGTAAAACTTCATGTTCTTCATTCACTCCTTCACTCTCTCCCTCTATGATGTAGAGCTCAGTGTAAATTCTGTTGAGGAGTGTTTGATCTCCTCGTAGTATGTTTCCTTCAAATAAATATTTACACTTGTTTTTCAGGATGGTTTTATGAACCTCAATAGTTCTCAGCAGAACATCATCTGATGTAGAGTTGGAGACTTTGTGTTGGTGTAGAACAGGACTTGTTCTGGATCTCTTTCTGCACTGGGGACAGACATAGTCTCCTGATGGACCAGACTGGTCCCAGTATGTGCTGATACACTGTCTGCAGAAACTGTGTCCACAGCTGGTAGATACTGGATCTTTCACAGCCTGCTCACACAGACCACATCTGGACTGATCCTGGATCAGACCTGCACTCCACCTACAGCAGACAGAAAGAGAGAGAGCGCTGAAAATATTAACAATACTTTTATTGTGGACCAGTCATTTTTTTCATGCAGAGAGATGAAATTCTTTGAAAAGGTATACATACATGCACACACACACAAACATGCACAGATATACATATATACATACACATAAATACAAACACACATAAAAACACATACACACACACACACACACACACACACACACACACATACACACAAATAAAGACTGTACATAAGGAACTGAAACATGCTAAAAAAAGAACATAAAACCCTAAAACAAATCATTATATTCAAGTGAGAGAATAATCAATCCAACTATATAGATTATAAACACGTTCTCTACACTGCCAAATCCATGTATTACTCAAAAATAATTAATGTTAACAAAATAACCCCAGGTTCCTTTTTGATACAGTATCTAAACTTACCCAGAATCACTCCCCTCAATCTAGCCCTTTTACTGCAAATGATTTTGTTGAATTCTTCTCGCAAGAAATAGACTTAATTCGTCGTAATATTGAAATTAATTTATCAGACTCCCTGCACGCTCTCTGTTACTGCGCCTAAGATTAGTCAGGATGTGCAGCCTTTAACTCAATTTAACCCTATCTCTCTAGACGCGCTGTCCAAAGGGGTGCACTCTGCTAAACCAGCTTCTTGCCTCCTTGAGCCCCTACCTGCTAAACTTTACATAGAGCTTTTCTCAGTTCTTGGCCCAACAATCTTAAACACTCTAAATATATCACTTAAGTCTGGTGTTTTACCCTCTGCTTTTAAAACAGCCGTGATCAGGCCTTTACTTAAAAAAACAAACCTTGACCCTGAAGCTTTAAATAATTATAGGCTGATCTCTAATCTCCCAAATGTTAAATCTTTTAAACGCCATTGGTCAGACTGGTGAGAAATTAACACAGTTTATTAAGTAAACAACAGAGTTGATCACACAGACTCACCTTGGATCAAAGAACACTCTCTCTCCATTGAAGTTGTCAGGTTCTATCATAGAGTTATTACTCTTCATAGACACACAGCTGGGCACTGGGGATCCTGCTCTATGCTTCTGCAGTCTGTATGTGCCAAAAAGCAAACAAACAAATAAACAAACAAATAAACAAACAAATAAACAAACAAAGGGAGAGCAGCTTTATCCAGCTGCAATCTGCACTGCACAGTGAGACATCTGTGGAGTTTTACATCAGGTGTAGTGAAATGCTGGATGATTTGAACTGGCATTTCACAAAGACAGCCACTGGGGTCCTGCAGTACTTCTAGTGAAAGCCTTGACTCTTGTAGTCTGATTCGCTGCACTACTGGCTTACGAATTGAAATAAAACTTCAAACGCACAAAACCCTCCAGAGGTGGACAAAGTACACAACCCCATCACTTGAGTCAAAGTATAGATAATCCTGGTCAAATATTACGCCAATACAAGTAAAAGTTGTTCAGTTCAATTTTTACTTGAGTTAAAGTACTGGAGTACTTGCTTTTAAAAATACTTAAGTATCCAAAAGTACATTTTCTTTTAAATGTCAGTGTATTGTTGTATTGTTGCCACAATGCATTTACAGAACCTAATGACTCTGAAACAACCTACTGAATGCACTGACTTGCTTGTAGAACCTGGAGAATAAAAAGCTTGTAGAATATGCTACAGAGCCTATAGAAACTCAGTTGAATGGAATGCTTCCTCTATTAAAGACAGTGTATAGCTTCAGTTAAATAGGACCTAGGTTAACTCAGATTGGCCTTAAAAGGATAAACATGTCAATACGTGGTAGGCTAGGTTAATTTTACTTCTACTACATAGCATTGCCTGAAATGTGAAACAGCTGAATGACCCTCCTCACCGTTTGATTCCCGCCCCCACCCCTCCACCCCCCCTTGTCTTATTGGAACTGGGTTCTTCGTGAATCCACTGCCTTTGCGTGACCTTACTAACTTACTTGATCACACAGACTCACCTTGGGTAAAAGAACACTCTCTCTCCATTGAAGTTGTCAGGTTTTATCATAGAGTTATTACTCTTCATAGACACACAGCTGGGCACTGGGGATCCTGCTCTATGCTTCTGCAGTCTGTATGTGTACAAAAAGCAAATAAACAAATAAACAAACAAATAAACAAACAAAGGGAGAGCAGCTTTATCCAGCTGCAATCTGCACTACACAGTGAGACATCTGTGGAGTTTTACATCAGGTGTAGTGAAATGCTGGATGATTTGAACTGGCATTTCACAAAGACAGCCAGTGGGGTCCTACAGTACTTCTAGTGAAAACGCTGGCTGTGTTCGAAGTGCCATACTGTGTACTACATACTGGCCCAGTATACACTGTGTACTGCACACTACTCCCCACCCTAGTATACAGTATAGTATGCCAGTATCAGAACTTTCATGTAGTGCACTACACAGTCACATGCCTGCCACTGTCTGCCATGTTTTTTGACATTTTTGGAGAGTTGGAAATCACCGCTTTGCATCATGGGATGCAGTACCTGACAAAGTGAGCTCTGGTTGTATATTGCCAATTTTCACCAGAGTAGTACATCATGTGGGTAACTGTCGTGTACTGCAAAAGTTTTGTTTTTCATGTGCTGCATACCACGTACTACTTTTACGTCAAGAACAATATATGGGTAGAATGTAGTAGCTATTCCATTTCGGACACAGTTCTGGACTCTTGTAATCTGATTCACTATACTATTGGCTTACAAATTAAAATAAAACTTCAAACGCATGAAACCCTCACACATGTTTTTCAGAAAACTCTGTAAACTAAGACAGTATTCTATTACCAATTACAACAATACTAGTCCCATATTCCTTCTTTTCTATTCTTCTGCTCAACCATCCAATCCACCAACACAGCTACTAAACAACCATTACTCACAATAAACTATTAAAACAATTCTTACCACAACTACAATTTACATAACCCTCTGATAGCTACATAGGAATCCTGTTACTCTTACTATCTCACTCTCCTGTTCATTCTGACTTTCCACCCACCTTCCCTCTACTCTTTCCTCTCTCCATCCACAATACCTCCTGCTACATCATTCAACGTATTTTACAACATCTATTGTCTCATAATTAGCTTAAAACACCTGTTGAATAGTCTTAGATGTGACAGACCTCTGAATCTTAGAGAAATGTTAAATCTTTTAAACGCCATTGGTCAGACTGGTGAGAAATTAACACAGTTTATTAAGTAAACAACAGAGTTGATCACACAGACTCACCTTGGGTAAAAGAACACTCTCTCTCCATTGAAGTTGTCAGGTTCTATCATAGAGTTATTACTCTTCATAGACACACAGCTGGGCACTGGGGATCCTGCTCTATGCTTCTGCAGTCTGTATGTGCAACAAAGCAAACAAACAAGCAAATAAATAAACAAACAAAGGGGAAGCAGCTTTATGCAGCTGCAATCTGCACTGCACAGTGAGACATCTGTGGAGTTTTACATCAGGTGTAGTGAAATGCTGGATGATTTGAACTGGCATCTCACAAAGACAGCCACTGGGGTCCTACAGTACTTCTAGTGAAAACCTTGACTCTTGTAATCTGATTCGCTGCACTACTGGCTTACGAATTGAAATAAAACTTCAAATGCATAAAACCCTCCAGAGGTGGACAAAGTACACAACCCCATCACTTGAGTCAAAGTATAGATACTCCTGGTCAAATATTACGCCAATACAAGTAAAAGTTGTTCAGTTCAATTTTTACTTGAGTTAAAGTACTGGAGTACTTACTTTTAAAAATACTTAAGTATCCAAAAGTATATATTCTTTTTAATGTCAGTGCATTGTTGTATTGTTGCCACAATGCATTTACAGAACCTAATGACTCTGAAACAACCTACTGAATGCACTGACTTGCTTGTAGAACCTGGAGAATAAAAAGCTTGTAGAATATGCTACAGAGCCTATAGAAACTCAGTTGAATGGAATGCTTCCTCTATTAAAGACAGTGTATAGCTTCAGTTAAATAGGACCTAGGTTAACTCAGACTGGCCTTAAAAGGATAAACATGTCAATACGTGGTAGGCTAGGTTAATTTTACTTCTACTACATAGCATTGGCTGAAATGTGAAACAGCTGAATGACCCTCCTCACCGCTTGATCCCCCCCCCCCCCCCCCCCCCCCCTCGTCTCGTTGGGTCCTACGTGAATCCACTGCCTTTGCATGACCTTACTAACTTACTTGATCACACAGACTCACCTTGGATCAAAGAACACTCTCTCTCCATTGAAGTTGTCAGGTTCTATCATAGAGTTATTACTCTTCATAGACACACAGCTGGGCACTGGGGATCCTGCTCTATGCTTCTGCAGTCTGTATGTGCAACAAAGCAAACAAACAAGCAAACTAATAAATAAACAAACAAACTAACAGGGAGCAGCTTTATCCAGCTGCAGTCTGCACTACACAGTGAGACATCTGTGGAGTTTTACATCAGGTGTAGTGAAATGCTGGATGATTTGAACTGGCATTTCACAAAGACAGCCAGTGGGGTCCTACAGTACTTCTAGTGAAAACGCTGGCTCTATTCGAAGTGCCATACTGTGTACTACATACTGGCCCAGTATACACTGTGTACTGCACACTACTCCCCACCCTAGTATACAGTATAGTATGCAAGTATGAGAACTTTCATGTAGTGCACTACACAGTCACATGCCTGCCACTGTCTGCCATGTTTTTTGACATTTTTGGAGAGTTGGAAATCACCGCTTTGCATCATGGGATGCAGTACCTGACAAAGTGAGCTCTGGTTGTATATTGCCAATTTTCACCAGAGTAGTACATCATGTGGGTAACTGTCGTGTACTGCAAAAGTTTTATTTTTCATGTGCTGCATACCACGTACTACTTTTACGTCAAGAACAATATATGGGTAGAATGTAGTATGCCATTGCGGACACAGTTCTGGACTCTTGTGATCTGATTCGCTATACTATTGGCTTACGAATTCAAATAAAAATCCAGACACATAAAACCCTAACACGAGTTTTTCAGAAAATGCTGTAAACTAAGACAGTATTCTGATTTTACATTTTAATAGACTCTTATGATGTATTACCACAACATTTTCCCACATCATTTCATTGCTTTACTTCCACTCCTGCACTCTCTCGTACCATCTATGTATTACACTGCAAATATTAAAACACGAAAAACTACAACCCTGCCAAACAATCCAACTGCAATCCAATCCCATCCAAATAAAAACCTATCACAACTGTTAGGACAACAAACAGCCTTTAGAATTGTTACAGTCAATAGTTCCTCAGTGCATCGCTCTTACCCACAGAATATTTAATGTCCTTTTTCTCTACTGAAGCATTTATCCCATGACCCCCCCCCCATCTGCCTTCTGCCCTTTTCTCTTTCCATCTGTCCATCCACACTCACTCTCACCTTATTCACACTGCTCTACACTGTCTGCACTACACTCTCCTCTGACTGCTCTCTACTCTACACTCTCTATTCAATATACACTTATTACCAGTTACAACACTACTATTCCTCTTACTGATCTACACTCTCTATTCAATATACACTTATTACCAATTACAACACTACTATTCCTCTTACTGGTCTACACTCTCTATTCAATATACACTTATTACCAATTACAACACTACTATTCCTCTTACTGGTCTACACTCTCTATTCAATATACACTTATTACCAGTTACAACACTACTATTCCTCTTACTGATCTACACTCTCTATTCAATATACACTTATTACCAATTACAACACTACTATTCCTCTTACTGGTCTACACTCTCTATTCAATATACACTTATTACCAATTACAACCCTACTATTCCTCTTACTGATCTACACTCTCTATTCAATACACACTTATTACCAATGACAACACTACTAGTCCCATATTCCCTCTTTTCTATTCCTCTGTTCAACCATCCAGTCCACCAACACAGCCACTAAACAGTCATTACTCACAATAAACTCTATTAAAACAGTTGTTACCGTAACTACAATTTACATCACTGTCTGATAACTACACAGGAATCCTGTTACTCTTACTTTCTCACTTTCCTGTTCATTCTGACTTTCTATCCACCTTCCCTCTACTCTTTCCTCTCTCCATCCACAATATTATATTATATTATATTATATTATATTATATTATATTATATTATATTATATTATATTATTCAAAGTGTTTTACAACATCTATTGTTTCACAATTAGCTTAAAACACCTGTTGAACAGTCTTAGATGTGACAGACCTCTGAATCTTAGAGAAATGTTAAATCTTTTAAACGCCATTGGTCAGACTGGTGAGAAATGAACACAGTTTATTAAGTAAACAACAGACTTGATCACACAGACTCACCTTGGGTAAAAGAACCCTCTCTCTCCATTGAAGTTGTCAGGTTCTATCATAGAGTTATTACTCTTCATAGACACACAGCTGGGCACTGGGGATCCTGCTCTATGATTCTGCAGTCTGTATGTGCAACAAAGCAAACAAACAAGCAAATAAATAAACAAATAAATAAACAAACAAAGGAGAAGCAGCTTTATCCAGCTGCAATCTGCACTGCACAGTGAGACATCTGTGGAGTTTTACATCAGGTGTAGTGAAATGCTGGATGATTTGAACTGGCATTTCACAAAGACAGCCAGTGGGGTCCTACACTACTTCTAGTGAAAACCTTGACTCTTGTAATCTGATTCACTGCACTACTGGTTTACGAATTGAAATAAAACTTCAAACGCATAAAACCCTCCAGAGGTGGACAAAGTACACAACCCCGTCACTTGAGTCAAAGTATAGATATTCCTGGTCAAATATTACGCCACTACAAGTAAAAGTTCAATTTTTACTTGAGTTAAAGTACAGGAGTACTTACTTTTAAAAATACTTAAGTATCCAAAAGTATATATTCTTTTTAATGTCAATGCATTGTTGTATTGTTGCCACAATGCATTTACAGAACCTAATGACTCTGAAACAACCTACTGAATGCACTGACTTGCTTGTAGAACCTGGAGAATAAAAAGCTTGTAGAATATGCTACAGAGCCTATAGAAACTCAGTTGAATGGAATGCTTCCTCTATTAAAGACAGTGTATAGCTTCAGTTAAATAGGACCTAGGTTAACTCAGACTGGCCTTAAAAGGATAAACATGTCAATACGTGGTAGGCTAGTTTAATTTTACTTCTACTACATAGCATTGCCTGAAATGTGAAACAGCTGGATGACCCTCCTCACCGCTTGACCCCCCCCCCCCCCCTCGTCTCGTTGGGTCCTACGTGAATCCACTGCCTTTGCGTGACCTTACTAACTTACCTGATCACACAGACTCACCTTGGATCAAAGAACCCTCTCTCTCCATTGAAGTTGTCAGGTTCTATCATAGAGTTATTACTCTTCATAGACACACAGCTGGGCACTGGGGATCCTGTTGAGTGTGTCCTGTAGTCAACAGTGTCCCCCACCTCTGTGTCTCCATGGCGACTCCTTTTAGAGGCAGGGCCCCTGTCCTCACTGTCTGTTATGAGACTCATTTTAGATTCAGTATTCTCCTCTTCACCTCCTTCACACAGACTCCACAGGCACTGGTCTACTCCTCACAATCCTACATGTCACTTATAGTTCTGTGGAGAAATGAACATAGGCACCTCACAAACCATACTCAACTATGAGAACTATGGTTAATGTTGATACTATAATTTACAGATCCCCACAGAGAGAGAGACAGAGAGAGAGAGACAGAGAGAGAGAGAGAGTCAGATCTTCATCTCAGTCATGACATTCAACCAAACAGCTCTACAGTGTGGATTTTCAATACATTTAGACTAACACAGTACATATCAGTCATATATGTTCATTCTTTAACAATATAAAACAATGAGTCTGTTTTCTTTGTTTTGTATATCGATATATGCGTACCCAAACTAAAAGTGGCAGTCTGCAGAAACACTTCACATGGGGAATTTTTTTTTAATGATTGTGTTCTTTTTTAATTTACTCTTGACAGTCTTAGACACAGAATCTGTGTTTGAACAATTTCATTGTTTGGATACTTTGTCTGACTGATCTTGAGAGAACCAGACAACTACTTCCTCTGAGATCTGTTTAATTTGGCTTTTTACACAAGCACACACACTGCAGTTTAAATACACTATCATGTGTTTTGATTTGTATTCATTTCACTTCATACGGCATCTCATACACCTGCTGGACACAAATATGTCTAACAGACAGATGGCAAAAAAGAGTTTATCTGAACTCTGTTACACTGTCGCCACCTGCTGGTCAGTGTAGGTTAGATTCTACAAGGAAAAGACGGAAGTGAATTTTATGTCCTGTTTCACCCAGAGCAAACGCTGCGTAGTTTAATGATAATCCATTAAAAAGCTATGTACAGATCACTGAAGCTAAGTGAAATCTTAACATGGTTCTTAAACACGTTTTAAATGTTTCGTATAATCCTGATGTATGAGTACCTTTGGAATTATCTGATAGTGCACGGTCTATATTAACACTGCTGGGGGAGTGGATCAGTTACTACATAACTGTTAATAGCCTATTTTAGATCCTCTGGATGCATTTCAGATAAAAAAAAAATGAAATTTCAGAAAAAAATGAAATCGTTCATGGCTGTTCTCATTGTCTCCGTCAGCTGAATAAACAATGTTGTCAATGAAAACTTGTCTACAATGTCATGTCATGACGTCCTCAAGAGGGAGCTCTGGTTAAACTCATGTGACCTAAACCTTTTGGGACATTTTATACCTTTTTGAAATGGCCTACAGCACAAACGGAGCTAAACTGACCAATGGAGAGTGACCCTAGGACACAAAAATGTTACACGATTCACATACAAATTGATTCAGTTATGAGTTCTTCTGACGGGTGTGATTACTCTCGGTGCGATTATACGCAGTAAAGCAAACATTACAAGGCCTAAAACGACGACGCCACGGCCTAAAACTATGACAACTTAATCCGTATGAGTGACAGAAAGAGCAATTTTGGAAGAATAGTGTCTTATACTAGTTTCTTATACTTTTATAACAGAATGCTTAAAATATCTTCTAGAGCTTTCTTTGTGGTTGATATGTTATTCTCTCAAATATGAATGTGTTAAAATAATCAGATAATCCAAGAAGGACGTCAGAAATATTGTTCCTTATTACCCACTGACAGGTCGAGAGTTAACTTGCTTAACTCAAAATTAAGTCGAGGACTCAAAAACATCAGTATTATAGGCCTACATTAAAGATCATCCATCTTTGTATATCGGGATAGGCCTATACATTTCATCTAGACGCGACAAACAATAGAAAGTTTTTGTAATTTCGACCAATAACATGTTGTGCAACTGTATGCAAAGCAATTTTCATTCGACACGTTTTGTTGATATTTGTAAGCGATTAATTGTGAAGGATTCGAGGCATATTTTTATATTCTGCGTATTGGCCTAAGATCTGATCGGCTGAAGTTTGGGTAACAGTTTGATCGGCTGATTATGCCGTCACTGATGTTTTCCGAACGAAGCACATGATTCTAATCATCTATATGTAATACACCATTTTTTTACACTTACCGTAATATTTCACAACGCCGCACTACATTAGTCTCATTTCACCCGAAGTTAATTTTTCTGTTAACATGGCACCGACAACAGAGCAACGTTTACTTTCGCTTTCTGTCTCTTACAGGAAGTGTTGCTCCGATCACTTAGGCCCAATACAAAGTCCGTCTCAGCAGATAACCGAATAAAGAACCTAGTGGGGCACACATTTACAAATAACATCGCTGTTAAGACAGATGTCATCCCCACTTTATTTCTGGATGAAAAACTCTATTTCTGCAAATGATATTTCTTAAGCAGGCAGACGTGCATTTGACATTGGTTAGAAGTAATGTGAATCAAGGAATATGGTTGACATTTAGGTACTGTCAGGCCACCGCAAGTCCTGTAAGAAAATTTACTGTTTGTCACATACGCACAATGGAAGGCCACAGTCGAACTAATCTGCAACTAGTTATTGGACGTGGAGAAATGTGCACCGTGGATATATTCTATACCGTCTCTATTGGTTCAAGCTAGAGGTACGGCCCAAAATTTACTGCCTCTCGGGGTAAGGCTGCTGTTGATTTAAGCAATACAACCTCAAACAGTACACGGCAATGCCAGACTTTTCTCACCTTTCACTCCTGTGTAGAGACGTATTTCACTGTTTATAATTACGAATTTGGCAAAGCTGTTTTTTCGAATCGGAATTGCTGTCAGTATTCGTCTTATGCCGCATCCCTAAGAGGGAGTACTGATTGGACTCTGGTGATCTGGATATTTGACTCCGCCTCTGAAATATAAAGTGCGACACGAGCTTTGCAGAGTCTGCAGAGCCACAGACCCGCAGTTTTACGCCAGCACTTTCAGGCCAGTGCCATTGAACGCATGCGCAGTAGGGTGTCACGTGAACCTGCTGTAGCTAGCGACGTGCAGGCATATATAGATCGTAGATCGTTGTTTGTACGTGTCGCCATGCGTATCACCATTCAAGAAGGGTTTTCATTGCCAGTGTATGAGCGATGTCGCACATGCTGCGACAAATTGTACTGCCCATTTTGTTCAGTTGAATATTATGAGCCAACCTCAGCAAGTTAACTTAAGGATCATCTTAAATTACGTTTTAACCGGGCAGTCCAACATGAAGGTAAGTCGTCGTTGGCGAATGCAGCAAGAACTTTAGAAAGCCTCATCTATCGAGCGAGCTATCTGTATATATAACTATAACAATGTAACTAATTATATAACTAACCATAACCTGTAAATAGGCTACTACTGCAGGTTTATATTCTTTAGCCGGCGACATTTTAATACTAAATTGAATGCTCGGTCAGTTACGTACCATCTTTTCACTTGTACACACTCGTGACAAGAAATTGTAAAAGTTGTAGTTTGAGGCTTATTGCATGTGTGCACAGTCCAGATAGCCTTGTAACTCTGTCATCTGTCCTGTTTGATTTCTTTTCTTTTTAAATACTATTTGCCATTTCGGCATATCCCCCCAGCAACTCGACATGACGTCATGTTGGATCTTCATGATTATGGTAAGTTATTAGACCCATCAGTTTGCATCCAGTCTGTAGAATAAAAAATATCATATGGCAAATTGATATGTTTCAGTATGCCCTAAACATAGTCTTGAACTGCTGTAAGTGTTACTCAGGCACAGTAAATTTAAATTATTGTCACTTTTTTCATTTTGAACATTAGTATTCAGTGAAGTATTGCTTGTTTCTCAGCATGACATTCCAGTCATCAGATGGTGGTGGTGCCCACGGAGAATTTAGCTCTCGAAGGGTAGGATTTTCAACTTTTTTTTTTTTTTTTTAACAAACTGTCATGCTGCATAACTTTACATTCTCATTTTAGTTTAATTTTTTTCATCATAGACACGGAAGGAGATTTGCACACTGGGCTGAGGAGGCCATGGCAGTTGGGTCCTGCCCTACTGACAGTGAGGTAAGTTGATTTACTATTCATTACTAAATAATTTGACCTGTGATATCTCGGAAATAGGGTAGGGATCTTGGCCTTTGTCTTTTGGGTTCTGTGAAATGGACTGATACTCTCACTCTCACTCTCACTCACTCGTTATCTAAGCCGCTTATCCTGATCAGGGTCACGGGGGGTGCTGGAGCTCATAGGGGGGAAACACCCTGTATGGGACAAGTAATACACTTCTTTAAATATGTTACATTGTGTTAATATGATTGTGGCTCCGTGGACACTTTAAATACGATATATCACATTGTGCTATTTTACAGTCAAGGAATGGAAGAGGAGAAATGGAGCATGATGGAGGGGCACTGGAAGGGGTCAGGCCATCACAGAGTCTTGAGGTATTCACAGGAAACAGCTGTACAGGTCTTCAGAGTGTTTAGATATTTACTCTTTACATTTTATGAGGTTTTCCTCATATTATAAAAATGTTGATTACTTCTTGTTTTCAGGTATTTCTCACAAAGAACAGCGATGTGATCAGAGACATCAGAGCAGGTGTTGAATGGCTTTAGAAACATCAGTATCTGCTGAATGGTTGATGCCACTGATTCTTCACATGGAGGAGGAAGAGGCACTGAATGCCCTTGCACAACTGCATGGACATTGCATGGCACTTATGGATGATGATGATGAAAGAAGAGCCCCATTTTATTTCACATTCAAAACCATGGAAGACATGAACGTGTTCATGGCAGAGGTTAGGGACAAGAGAAACATTAGGGTATCATCCTTTACAACCCCATCATTTGCCCTTACCTTTCCTTACATAGTTGTTTTCCTGAGTGTGTAATTGTTTTTTTGTGGTTCCTTATATGAGATGTTAATAATTGTGTGTGTGTGGCGGGGAGGTGCAAGCTTTTAGAGGCTTCTCCTCCCCTGTGGAGGAGTGTAAAGGAGACCATTCTCATGCTCTCTACTCCTATTTCTATTTCCTCAGGTACAAGTACTTTGAAATATCCACGAGTCATGTACAGAAGATTATTAGGGTCACCCAGAATGGAAAAGAAATTGTATTTCTATATTCAACGTGTAATTTCACCTTTATTCTTGAAATCTCAAAATACAGTAGTTTACTTATTTTTTAACTTTATTGCCATTAACATACATTAACAGGCAATTAACATTACAAAACAAAATAACTGTGAGATCACTTAACATACATGCACTTGTAGATGAAACAAGACTGTGCAGAGGTAGAAGACACACATACATTCTCACTGACTCTATTCTGCCAAAGGGTGACAGGGGCAGCATGTCCCATCTATTTAGATCCTTTTTAATCTCTTTAATCCATTTGTGGCAATTTGAGGAGAATTAATGTGTGGTTTTAGGTGTAAGAACAACACCATGATATCTGAATCCCTGCTGGGATCTTATGAAAGAGACCAGGTCATCTAACTGGGAAGGCCAGTCCCTGGCTATCATTGTGGCTTTGGATTTGTTTGTATTGACCTTCTGCCCTGACACTGCACTATACTCATTAAGGCTATGGAGAAGGGCGGGGACCGAGGTAGTGGGGTTTCCTAAGAATAATAACATATCATCTGTGAATAGTGTTAATTTGTGTTGATCATTTCCTTCATAGAATAGAATATCTTTGTCATTGCCCAAGTACAATTTTCACTGCACAAGTACAATGAGATAGGGTGAGGAGCTCAGACACCCAGGAGGAGCTTGGAGTAGCTGCTGCTCCTCCGCATTGAAAGGAGCCAATTGAGGTGGTTCGGGATGTCTCCTGGGCGCCTCCCTGTGGTGGTGTTCCCGGCACCCCGGGGAAGACCCAGGACACGTTGGGAGAATTATATATCTCGGTGGGCCTGGGAACGCTTTGGAATCCCCCAGGAGGAGCTGGTGGATGTAGGCGGGGAAAGGGATGTCTGGGCTGCCCTCCTCAGCCTGCTGCCACTGTGACCCGCTCCAGGATAAGAAGCAGAAAATGGATGGATGGATGGATGGAAGTACAACGAGATTAAGTTGGCTACTCCCGTACTCGATGCTATAAAAAACATTGAATAAGGTGACAACAGAACAACAAATAAGATAAAATAACAATAAAGTGGAAAAAAAGTAGCAAACTGTATAAACATAGTCTTGCTTTAATAAATAAGTAGTGCAACAGCTCAGATGAACAAAATGCAGCAACAGAACCAATACAATGCAGAGTAACAGCAGAATAAACAGCATGTACAGAATAAACAGTATAAACAGTCATTTACAGTATGTACAGTATAAACAATATATGCAGTATAGAGAGTGTAAACAGTGCCTGGCAGTAGTGAACAGTGCAAACAGCTCAGGTGCGTAACACAGCTCAGATGTGTAAAGTGCAGTATAAACGGTATAAGCAGTGTAAAATAGTGCAAATGTTACACACTTGACTAAATGATGCTCGGGACAAGTGTTGTTTTTTTGGTAAGTTTTTCCGTTTATTCCGTAACGTCCAATAAATCGATATTCTTCCAACAATCTCCTCTCACCGGTTCGCACTCTACTCACTCGACAGTTTTTTCCAACGGATTCTACTACTCCAGCAGGTAAGTATAGCGCATGTGCGCTTGTCCGTAACCCTAAGCAACGGGTATGTGTTCAAGAACCGAAACATTTCTCATTCACTTTACTCACAATCCCTTATACCCAAACTGTCCGTATTTTAAACAGATGAACACAGCATGAAACAGAGGCAATAACTAAAATATCAGAATGCAACGACAAAGAGAAGGTCTACAAAATCCTGGTGGGGATACAAAAAAATACAAATGGGAATACAAAATTACGATTAATGGGGGGGTGTGCCACACAAACAGTGTAAAATAGTGCAGACAGCTCAGGCGTAAAACAGTTCAGATGTGCAAACCACGCAAGCAACAAAATCAGAACAGTCCGTTAATGTAGAAATAGAGTCTTCCTAAAAACCCAGTTTGAGTGAGTGCATAAGTCCTGTACACTGAGGTTATTATTATAGCAGCTGTCACTGTGTTGTAGATAGAAATAAAATGAACACAATAACCAGACAGTAACACAAAGTGGATGAGAGTGGACCCCTGTCTACCACATAGCTTATTTTGGTAGCAAAGTGCACTGTGTACATGTATGTGAGGTCAGTTCAGTTGTGCTACACAATCAAGGGCGTCGTCAGTCAGATTGTGGGCGGAGCTTGGTGGACTGATTCAGAGCATTTATAGCTCTAGAGGAAAAGCTATTCCTCACTTTTGAGGTGCGGGCGTAGAAGGCCTCGTAACATCTGCCAGATGGGAGGAGTTCAAACAGACGACGGCATGGCTGTGTGGAGTCCTTGCAGATGCTGGTGGCTTTCCTGAGGCAGTGAGAGCTGTAGATGTCCTCCAGGGCTAGGAGCTGTATCCCAAAGATTTTCTATGCTCTGGAGTCGACCCACTGAAGAGCTTTCCTGTGATTGGACCAAATCGAGGAGAGGTAATAACCGTAAATATGTACGTTTGTACGACTCTTCCTCACCACATTACAGAGACTGCCAGATGGCAGCGAATTCATGGAGTGAAATCTCTACAAACATCGGTTTGGACGTCACGGAATGTACAATGAGATCGAGGTACTTGAGGGACAAGTACGTTTGCCTGTGGAAAACAGTTACTGCATTGCAGTGTTTTTAGTAAAAGTAACTGTTGTTCAACATTTATGAGCTCCAACTCCAACATGATCCGCTTAGTTTCAGTCGCCATTGTTTGAAGTACGTGAAGAAACTCAACACAGTGACATAGAAACCCACCACCAATTAGCGCTTTGGCGGTTTAATGGCAGAGCGACAGAGACACACCAGTGCACAAGCAGAATGCTTACAACGGCATAGGCTACGGTGTAGATTTGGCAAAGAGCCTTTGTAAAACTATAAATCACCCGTGATGGTCAAGAGATTTAAACATAATTAAAACAAAACAACAGCCAAACACTGAATATAACCTGATCCATGGATTCACAACCTTTCTCCCATTTTCCCATCTCTCGTTTTGGGTTTTGGGGGAGTTTTTTCTTGCCCGCCATGAGGATTAAGTCAGGGGGCGCCGTCCTGCTTGGATTTTGATTGTTGTGGCATGTAAAGCCCTTTGAGACTGTAAACAGTGATACTGGGCTCTAAATAAACTTGAGACTTAAATAACATGAGAGAGACTGATTGGAACTTCAACCTCTTTCATCTTCAGCAGTACATTCAAATGAACCTTTTCAAAAAAAAAAAGTTTCACTCTGACCATGGCTGGCAGTATTGGCTGTATTTCTGTCTGACACGTGAAGAGCAAACTGCAAAAGCCAAAGTTATTGTGCTCCACGTGGTATGGGGGGAGGGGCTAAGGGGCAGTGGGGACACTATTACCAACACGGGATTGGCTAGAGACAAGGGGCTGAACCAATCAGTTCATCAGTCCTCCCCAGGCATAGACCTCAGTTAGATCAATGCTAGATGGAGAATATGGAGTAGGGGAATGATGTAGTTTAGCTTTAAAGGGAAGAATATCTGATTGTGACTTGTTTTGTTTTTCATATGACCTGTGGAAGTTCTGATGTTGAATCCTAAATCATGTAAAAATGTCAGTGCTGGGCTGCTACCTGACAGAATTCTGATACTGAGGGTTTTTCTTGTTTAACTTGTTTGTTTGTTTTGTTTTGATTTGATTTTTTTTGTTGTTGTTTTTTTGTCCCTGTGGGAGTTTGTTGTTTTGTGTATCCCATGTCTTGGTTACATGCTACACTAAATGTCAAAAAGGCTTTTAAAAAAAAAAATCCATATGATCATAGCTAAGCGGTTTTGTGTTCCCACTCCTAAAGCATTGAGCGGGAACAAGCAGGCAACCTCATTTAAACATGACGACATGAACGGCTTTGGTCGCAGGTTTGGTTGCATCTCTCAGGCGACAAGCTGAAGCACTTCAACAACCCACACGGGTCTGGCCTCATTTTTCCTCTGCCCCTGGTCCAGTTAGAGAAGCCCCCAGTTCACAGTGACGCTCAAAGTCTGCTGTCTCACAGGTATAAGAGTCTGACATATTGCCATGTTTTTGGTGTCATAAGATTTGTGACATTTTACATTGTACACGCCCCTAGAGCAGAAACGAAAGCAAACAAAGCAATTCACGCAGTTTAAAAAAATCTCATTTTAAAAGCCCTTCATTCATCCAGAGTATGTTACAGCAATGCCTTTAGCCTTACCTCCCCTGCTGTTGGTTAGAAACTGTCTCTACGTCAAGCTCCAAGATCATTGGCTCTTGGGTTTCAGAGATAACCAATAGGATTATGAGAAGTGTGATTCCACACCGGTACTGAGAGAGTCAGCCTGCCCCATCTTCCCCTCCTCAGCTCTGTCTCCAAACTCAACCCCACGATGAACATCACAGCTCTCTGTCACTCTCATTCTGTCCAGTAATGCCTTGAATCTCTGCATCGATTTTTTTTGTTTGTTTTTGTTTTGGTTTGGTTTTCTTTTGAAGAGGGAAAAGGAAATATAAACTACGTTTGTTCGAGTAATGCTCTCTTTTTCTGTTTTTCTGTTGGTTTGTATTCTTTAGTTTTATTTGAATCATATTTGTGAGTTGGGAATGTGAAGAGTAAGAAACATGATGACTTTTGTAACTCTGAAATGATGAAATGAGGGGTAAATGAACCAAGAACATTCCAATGTAAAATGATATCAAATTAAAGATTAAAGTGTATGATAAAGACAAAAAGTAAGGATTGAGTCTTTTTCCTGCCTCTTTTATAAAACCAATGGATTGGCTGACTCTCACCGTAGTTACAAATAAAAGTAAACAAGCATTTGACTGGATTACAAAACACTAGTAACACAACTTGACAGAACTACATTGATTTTCCGACTGTCTGTTCGTAAACTCACTCGCTGTACATTTCAGGAAGACTCAACGTTCACTGATTTCAAACGAAGCGCTGACCACTGACCTCACGTTCGTAATCTCGGGCGGCATTTGGAACGCATCTGTTCAACCCTGATCAGTCTTTTTTTTTTTTTTTCGTCTGTCACTTGTTCTGAGTTCATGTCAGTGCAGACCTGATTGGATTCAGTCGGAAAAATGAAACCTGTTGTTTTTGTCCATTTCACTCTCTCACCCTTTTTTTTCTCTTTTTTTTGATTATCATCCCATCTGTGAAGAGATTGTGATGAGACAGAGTGGTGATGACAATCTTCTTTTTTTAAAATATATATCTGTCCGTTATTCTGGACTTATGTAGTGGCTGTAAGAGACTGGGGGGGTGTATTCATGTATATGATCAAGTCACAGATTATCGTTATCCTCTCCTGTGTGTGTGTGTGTGTGTGTGTGTGTGTGTGTGTGTGTTTGAGAGAGAGAGAGAGAGAGAGAATGATGAGACTAAAAGAGGAGAAGAGGTGAAATGAAAAAACCAAAAAAATTCCTTGTAAGATTCTCTTGAGACGTGATGATGAGACTGTGAGGTTATGAATACATGTTTATCACTCATAAATTATCGCACAGAAACATGGTCAGGTTTGGCTTTATTCTCCCAGACTGTGGTTATACACAGAACACTGGACAACCAGTCATCCAAAGAGAACAAGTCCTTATATGGAGCTGGGGAAAAGACTGTGTATCTTCCTTTTGTTTCATTTTTCATCCAGTTTTGAATGAATAGACCCACAGCTGGGTAATATTTTCATCAGGCTCTCAATGCGGAAGATGACGGAAAGATCGAGCGCCATGGAATTATTTTAGCCGCAGGTATAATTCCAGGGAATACAGTGGACTTCAGCTCCGGGATGTGAGGGAATGGATTTTATGATACACACACATGTTCATGCCTTCCCTGGAAAGAGAGAAATACTGATGGTCTTTGGGAGCCCAGGTCATCGAGTGGATAATATTTAATCTTATATTTTTAATGAAACAAATATGAATTTGAATATGAATTTCTCAGCAACCTATAACCAGAGAACATCCATGAGGGACCACAGAATTATTTATAAAAGGGTTCGATTTCAGGTGAGTGAGCCATGTGCTCGAAAATTTACATATTATAGAAACTTTTGTATTAGAGAAAAGTGACATTTTTGGGGTAATACACTGTAATATCGTGTAGTAACTATTGGACAAATTCTCACTTTTTGTCAGCTAGGAAAACACAAGTAAGCAGGACATACTTTTCAGCGATTAAAATGATATGACGAAGCTGTCTTGGGATTTAGTCGTCCGCACATATGATGCCAGAGAGCCCATCCATATAGAAAGAATAAAGAAAAAATCATTAAACTTACATTCATTTCACTACAGAACACCAGAGCGTCTTCTGATTAGCGCATACTGGCTTTCTAATTGTCGCACTCTGTAAGGGTACTTAAAATGTCATGTCTCTTGACAGCTGTGGAGAGACACACTCAGAGATGAGAAATATGTGACCTGGCACTGTGTCGGCATAGCTTTACTCTAACCGCTAAAGTCTAAACACTGACATAAGGAGACCATTCACGGTTACACGCGCGTCATTCACCACACTCTGCGGCGATGGGCAAGACGTGCGGAAAGAATTGGCGTCCCATTGTCACTAGAGGGCAGTGTTTCAACGTGTTTCAGTGATTTTCTAACGCCCATTACTGTTTTAACATCTCAAATGTTGATCATGAAAAACATCACCACCCACTGTGAGGCTAGTTACCTTTTTTTCCTCGGGGAAGCGGGCAGTGTAAAATTCCCATCGACCAAAACAATCGTCCCTGCGCAACAACTAGCTTTCATGTTTTTAATGAGCTATTTTTTGCCGTTCTCTCCGTGCTTTTAGAGTTAACAGGTTGAGATTAAAAGCCAAGAAAAGTGAGGGAAATGTGCTTCCCCGTAAAGATGAAAGAGCGGCTTTAAAGCGTCTAAGCTTTTGACTTTTTGTCTTTCATTTTTAAGTGTGCCCTGGGGTCCAGTCGGGCAAAGGCTCGGGTGTTAACCTATTTTTGTAACGGCATTTTGGATAAACGTGTTAATGAACGCGCAAGAAACGGAGTGAGAAAGTTGGCCTTGAGAAATACTGAGTCATTGGGACGGCAGGAAGTCGTGCATACGATATTCTGCATAAAGGATTACAGAAAGACAATTGAACTTGCTGGGGAAAACCCCCCCCCCATGTATATATATATATATATATATATATATATATATATATATATATATATATATGCACACAGACACATATATGTAGCCTATATGTATATGTGTATGTATGTATGTATGTGTGTGTGTGTGTGTATACATATATACATATATATATATATATATATATATATATATATATATATATATATATATATATATATATATATAACTACGTGGCTGGAGAAGAGAGAGAGAGAGAGAGAGAGAGAGATGACAGGTTTATGAAAAGGGAGAGGAGGGAGGAAAGGGAGAGGCTTTGACCACAAATGACAGTTATAACTGACTGTAAGAAGTTGGTACTGGAGTCCAGACTTCATAAAAACTGAGTCTGTTTGACATCAGCTGAGCTTTATGACGAAATGGGTGGATTTATCGAAAACATGAAGAGCTACCAAACCTCAAAAATGTAAATAAAACAAATAAAAGTATCTGTGATGATCATTTTAAAAGATACCGTCTCATATTATCTGGAATTGATCTGCTCCACATTCAGATAGCGATTATGATCACTGTGAAATTATCTAAGTGAATTTGACTAATGACAATACTTGTTTAAGAATATGCGCTGTTGACTACGTTAGAAGTTTGAGGCAATGAAGCAATAGCTCCCCCAAACCCCTCCGTTCTCCTCTGAGCTTTACCTGAGGTAACCTGAAACCGGGTTATTTTTACTTCAATTACGAATTTGACTTCCCCTCCCCTTCTTTCTGGCTTGTCTGATCATATCACGGTAACATCCAACCTCCGTGAATATCACGAAAACCTAAAAGGCAAAACTGTCATTTCCATTTCAAAGCGTATGTATAAAATGACCTGCCGGGATGAACAGGGCAGGTTCAAGTCTCTCTCGGTCAATAACAACAATTCTTTGGTGGCCGCGCTCTGGACTTGATTATATTCATCCGTCAAAACAGCCCACCTGCATTCACTTTAGACCGCTGAGGACACTGCACGTGATGGCGCCCTTCAGATATCGGCGGTTGATATGTCTTCGCTGTTACCTGGAGCGGATGCATTACGTCACTACAAGCTGTGTAACATACAAAAATTGTACGGAAGCAAGAAATATAGCTACTGTATCTTTATTAGTAAACAGGATTTTTTTAAGTGTTGGATGGTACGGGATTTTTTTCAAACTGACGACAGTAACAGCGTGATGCATCAACAGGGCAGACCCAAACACCCGAAAGCTTGAATTCATTACGAACAGCTGAACAGACGTTTCCAGAATGTGACAGAACCAACTCATTTCCTTTTTTAACAGGAAAAATCGTTTCACAGCATTCGCTGGCAACTGTCCTGGCTATTTTTGACCGTTCCATATTTCCCCCTTGCGTCACATTCCACTTGAAACTTTATTTGGGACTTAAATGGCAACTTTCTTTGCTTCCTTTTTTAAAAACTTAATTGAATTTAATTTCACGTTTTCTTAGTCTGGCTTGGCTGAGGTTTGAATGTGTGGTTGAAATGAGAGGGTTTTTCATAGTAAAACTGATGTTGCACCTCCTATATCCTACTTCATACACTAACCTCATATTGTCCATATCTCTCTACCTTTCCACAATATCTCTACCACCTCCCTGTCTCCCTGTTTGTTCAGACTGGGTTTCTATTGTACCCCCTGCTCCCTTTCTCTGTCCTGACTGAATGAATACTACCTTCTTCAGTCTCTCTCTCTCTCTCTCTCTCTCTCTCTCTCCCCACAGTTCTGGGTGGGTGCTCTGTTCCAGAGTCTGAACAAATGAGAACCTCTCTCTCTCTCTCTCTCTCTCTCTCTCACACACACACAACAACATAAAAGGGAGCCTTGTGTCCAGCGAGTTAAAGAGAGAGGGAGGGAAGGAGGGAGAGACTGAGGGGGCTGATTTGGCAAAAGGGAGAGAGAGAGACAGAGAGAGAGAGAGAGACAGAGACAGAGAGAGAGACAGAGAGAGAGAGAGACTGTGTGGGTGGAGGAAAAGAACTACAGGCGAGAGAGAGAGAGAGAGAGAGAGGAAGGGAGGGCATTTGTCTCCCATCACTAGTTGAGTGTAAATGTCTCTCGCTCTGCTCTCTTCAGCACTTCTCATAGTTCTGTATAATCATCCGATACATGTCGAGCGAACTCTTATCACAAGGTAAACAGTTTCTCCTGGATTAAAGACACTGTCCGTCCTCATCCGGGATTACATATGGGAATAATACTCTGGCTTTGAGAGGATTTTTTCCCTGCCATTCTTTTCCCATGATTCTGATTTCAGATTAGGTAAGATGACTTTGGGTTTGGGTTCATTCATATGTGTATGCGTGTGTGTGTGTGTGTGTGTCTGTGTGACAGAGAGAACAAAAGCACATCTGACTTGTTCTGAATTTGTGCAAGCTTTGTAATTCATGATTACGCTTCTCTGAATCAGTCAGAGAAAAGGGGAATAGAAAGTCGAGAGAGAGAGAGAGTGAGAGAGGGAAAAAGAGAGAGAGAGAGAGATAGAGAGAGAGAGAGAGAGAGAGAGAGTGAGAGAGGGAAAAAGAGAGAGAGAGAGAGAGAGAGAGGGAAAAAGAGAGAGCGAACAAGCATGGGAGAGAGGAAGAACAGAACACTCATAAGTGGTAAAAAAAAAATTTAACTTTTCTTCATTTTGAGCTAAAAATCAAACCAGTATGAGTTAAAAGTTTACATTCTGGATTCTCCAGTTGTCTTCACCATGGTGTGTAGTTAGTGTAAAAATCTGTTGGTGGTATACTGATGCGGTGAGACATTTGCATAAAGTATTTGCTATTGCTTTAGCTGTGGATCAGCATACACTCATAATCCAGTCCATAATCTGTGAATGAGGGTTGTCATATGAGGCAGGTGCATAATGCAGTGATGGGAAAATGTGTATGTTTCTTCGCCGGCTTTGGCTGAAGGGCATGTTGAGTGGGATTAATAATGAAAAAGTGTGTAATGAGGTTTAGCTGAGACTAACTGGACCAGGCTTTAGCTCTGAGACCAGAGCAGTCTGAGAACCGTGGCATTGACCTCAACCTGCACAATAAGAGTATTGTCCCAGTGGGGACAGCTCTGAGCTGATCGGTGTGTGTGTGTGTGCGTGTGAGAGAGAGAGAGAGAGAGGGAGAGAGAGAGAGAGAGAGAGAGGGAGAGAGAGAAAGAGAGAGAGAGGGGAGGGGGGGGTGGATCTTTACAGTGAATGTATGTGTTCAGGACCGGCACAGATTCGGTCCACTGACACACATCTGCAGTGTCTCTGGGAAGCATGTAGCAGGTCATCTCGCTGTTTGTTTGGCAGATAAACACGGGGAGTGACCCGTCAGTCAAATTCATGGTCGATTTTCGGAAGGCGCGCAGGTGCGAGACAGTTCCCGGCTGATGGAGAAAATCAACTTCAGCCCCGACGCAAAGACTGTTTACAGCTACAGTGCTTGTGTGGGCTTGTTTGAAATGAATGTGTAAACACACTTGTTTCACACCTGTGTTTGTGTGTGTGTGTGTGAGTGTGTACATGTGTGTCTGAATGTATGTGTTCATGTGTGTGTATATGTCTGTCTGTGCGTATGTGTGTGTGTGTGTGGTTCTGAAAGACCGTGGCCTGCACAGTTCAGTTCAGGGGAAGGATTTGGTTCAGAGACGCAGAGTTCATAAGCTCTACAGTGCGGACTCAGCTCCAGCCAAACACAGCAAAGCTGTCTGAATGGATGCTTTCATAGGACTCAGTTCAGTCCACTCCTGAATCACATAAAAACACCACGCTAATATAGACCATCTCTGCTCTCCTGTAATTAAGTTCTGCCAGAGTCTGTAATACACCAGCGTGCGTAGAGTGTGAGACAGGAATATAAAGAGAGAGAGAGAGAAAGAGAGAGAGACGGACAGGCAGACAGAATATTAAGTTTATTAAATGAAAACATCGTTAACTAAGGTTAAATCAGACCAAATCTCTCAGCATGCAAAATTATAACAAAGGTCGCAGGAGACAAGTGCCTTTTAAATTATTAAATGAAAGCTAATTTATACCTACTCACAGCTCACACTTTGTTCTGCCTGTAGCATTAATGTGTCATGGAAGATTTTATAACTAGTTTATGGGGGGGGGGGGGGGGGGGGGGGGGCTGGTGGTATGGTGCTCTGCTTGAGATTAAAGGTTTAGTCATATTCCTGCTGAGTAAATTCATTTCTTCCTCACTTTGACTACTTACTTTTCCTTTCCATGCAGAGTGTGTTTGTGTGTTGGTCACTGAGGTGTTCTCACGCACGTTTTCATTTCTTATCACCTTTTCACTGCGTGGTCAGCACCCAGACCGAGTCCACTTTGTCACTGAGAGTGTCAGAGCAGTACTCCACTCCACTGTGATTCTAGAAAAGTCTTTTTTCCCCAATGCTTATCCAAAATCAGAGAGGTATCTGTTGTGCTGTTACCGTCTGTAGGGCGGGGTGTGTGTTCCCCTGTAGCATTCCTCAAAGGCACACCTGAGAATGGTCTGCATTGCTGGAGAGGGGGGGAAAAAAAGCCTGAGAGGACCAAGAGAGGGAGTGGAGGAATTAGTGGACAAAAGGAGAAATATAATACCGGCCCCGAGACAGGTGACAGGAATCCCGAAAGGCTTGGGTGACATTGGCACCTTTTCCTAAAGCTTTTCTCCGTCCTTAAGCTCTTCATTCATGTGCGCACACACACACACACACACACACACACTCTCCTATTCAGCCTGGTCAGGTGATCGGGTTAATGGCCGCATTCCTGCCTTTCTGCAGGTGTGAGTTTTGAGTTTCTCTACAGACTGTGCTTAGTCACAATTTCCCCTGTTTTACATACACACACACACACACACACACACACATACACATACACACACACAAAGAAAAATTTGAACCATATGTTTCGCATATTTGTTTGTTTGATGAGATGTTTTGGGCCCTAACGTTTCGAAACTTTCACCATTTTTTTTTTCTTTTTTTTTAGCTGATCCAGAGCCATGGTTTCAGAGACTCTTGTTTCTCCTGGCTAAATGTTTTATATTATTTAAGCCATTAATCATTCCACATGTTAAATCTTTTTTGTTTTTTTGTCTGGGAATGATGAGGGAATAGATGGTTTCAGAGCTGAATACCCACTCCCGTGTCTGAGATGGAAAAAAGGCATTTTTGGGCCAACTGTCTGGCTTGATTCTGACTCACATGATCAAAGTTCTGTTAGTGTAGCGTCTGGGCTCGACTTTTATCTGAGCGTTCGGTCCTAAGTCCCTCTGAAGGTTTACACGCTCTACCTGTGCAGACTTATTCAGAGACAGCGTCTCTTTCCTCTGAATGTCAGCTCATTTACACTTCACTGACAGAGGTGCTCCATGAATGAATGTGGATACTGTGTACGTGTCTGTGGGTGTGTGGGTGTGTGGGTGTGTGTGTGTGTGTATGTGTGTGTGTGTGTGTGTATTGTGTGTGTTAGTGCAGGTGTGCAGGTGTTCAGTCCAGGTTTCGAAATCCGTTCCAGCATACTCAGCAGAAATCCCCATCATGAAAGATGTGTGTGTGTGTGTGTGTGTGTGATTGCGTCCTGGAGAATGTGAGTGGACGTATTTTGTGTACTTAAGACAAGGAGCATCAGATGGAGTTGTTTGGAACTTTTGAACAGAAAACAGATGATGCAGGAATGTTATGTCCTGTCTCTGTCTGTTCGCCGTTGGCAAGACAACCCTTTTCCACACAAACATGTACTCTAATATCCTTCTTCCAATGGAACACATTCTCGCTCTCCTTCTCACACACACACGCACACACAGACTCACTGTCAGACTGAATCATGAAGCGAGCCACACAGTGTGAGAGCGTGTAAGCCACGCAAGCAGAGAAAGAGAGAGAGAGAGAGAGAGAGAGAGAGAGAGATACGGCGTTTTCTCTGAGTAAAACTGCGGGCGCACTCTGACGCCCCTGGGCTTTACAACTGACACCCTAATGAAGGTCCTTAGTCAGGGGAAACACTGAAATCGCTGAAAACGTAGCTCTCCCGCAGCCTAGGGATTTATGAGTCAAACCAAAAACGCTTAGCTTTGACATTACTCATGTGAACGCGGAGGTTTGATTCCGAGATTCCTCTCCAGGATCGGATTCTTGTGAGCTGCGGTGGGCGAATGAGTTTTCCATGCCGAGGACGGCTTACAGGGCCGATTCTTCGCATCCAGTTCTGCCTCTCTCTTCTTCTTCTCTTCTAATCGCTCATTTGCAGTTAAATACTCATCCAGCACAGTTTTAACACACACGTTTGAGGGCATCACAGTAACAGGTTTGCTAGGTCATATTTCTCCACAGCTTTTCTCTCACACACTCGCTTTTTGAGAACTTAACAACAATATCTTCTCTTAAATAGCTATTTGGCTGTCTAACTTTAGACCTTTTTGTGTGTTCTTTGACCAATGAGGTCACAGGGGTGTGAACCCTGTCCTTTAAATGTTCGTCCAACTCTGAACTGTGAAGGGAGATGTTTAAATGATTCATTAAAGAAACTATTGGTCGACAGCAATGCCAGTTTCTTGGAAGAAAGAGGGAAACATGTCCATGGCAATAAACAACTCCATTCATCTTCAGTGACTCATCTTAAGTGGAAAATCTTCTCTGTTTTGGATTCACTGAGATGTTTCTTGGGATGTACATGTTAGCGAGATGTTCTCCAGGAAGGGGGAGGATAGCTGGAACATGTTCAGCCTCAGGAGACCTGCTTGTTCCTGGGGTCAGCCCACAGGAAACACCCCTGCACCACAGGGCTCACTGGAGGACATCTGAGAGTTCCAGCTGGTTGCTTGGTTACAGTTGAAATTTCTATTTATTTTTATTTGTTTGGAGTTTCTGACATCTTTCATACAACGCTATCCTCTCTTCTGCTGGAAAAGGTCATGGAAAAAATGCATAAAATCTCTTTCCCTCTCTCTCTCTTTGTCCTCTTTTCATACTGTGAGACTCCTCAAAGCATTTTTCTCCATGCCTCTTTCGAGAGGAGTTCCTTTTTTGCCTCGTAAACAAAGCTTAATCTATCCGTCAGTCAGTCAACCATATGTTTGCTTACAAACACTTAACGTGTTTCTAAGAAGTTCCTTAGTTGCCTTGCCCGACATCTTGTATCAATTATTAAAAAAAAAAAAGTTCATTAAAACACAGTCTTTCGGCGCCCCGCTTAGAGAATTCTGCTCCATCAGCGGTACACTTTAGCTCACTACGTGGGAAAGACCCCGTTTGTTTTACTACCACAGAAGAGAGTCGTGAATGAAATGTCAAGGGGGGAATTCTGGCTGGAAATTAGGGTCTTCTCCGTCACCCACTTACACCCTAGCGACACACATGGATTCTCACTTAAACAAAACCAGCGGCAGGAATCTTAGTCACCTACATACTGCCTGCATCGATAAAAGCTTTTGGTTACCGGAATACAACAAATCCTATGCTTGGTAATAAATGTGACGGCTAACTCATGTTATATTTCTTTACATTTCGCACTCTAATCAGTCAAGTCTGGCTCCGACGGTAGCTTGTTTCTCAAAAGAGTTCGTAAACAAATGGGTCGTGTTCACGTGGAGGCTTCTGGTTCCTCGTGAAGATGTCCTGTGTTTATGTTTCGTCGACGCTGGTTTTAAAATCCTAATTTTAGAATTTCGTGTGAACATTGCTGATAGCATTTTAAAGTGAAAACTAGCCCCCACTGACAACCAGTACTCCCTGTCCCTCTCTCTCTCTCTCTCTCTCTCGCACGCACGCACACACACACACACACAAAGTTCCCTCTCAGCTGGTTCAGACAGTAAATGCAGCTCAGAGTACGGGAACCCCAGAGAGAGGGAGAACTCGGCTAGAGAAATGAACAGGCGAGATAAAAGAACAAACATACGTTGGAAAACGCGGGGGCGATCTCACAGCACTGTGACAGAAAACAAAGTGGTCTCTGGATAACTGTTAACCTCTCTGGCTTACTCACAGAGATGGTGAGTAGACTAAAATGTTTGTCAGACTCAGCCCCGTAAACCTGAACGGAAAAAAACACTGTATGCTATTACAGAAATCATTATTTACAAGGCTAAGACCTTTGCGTCCCATCTCTGTCTTAATGTCATTGTAAAGACATTGTAAAGACATGGAACTGAACTACTTAAACAGACCTTGAACAAGAAATAGTTCACTCACGTCAGTCTCTAAAGAAAATGACGTAGGCCAATCACCATAAGTCACCGTAAACACCATAACGTTCTGTTGGCAAGGTTAACGTGCGTGGTCACTGTTCGAGTTTGATCATTAAATGCCTCATTGGCTTTGATTTTTTCCTACCACGTTTTGGCCGTGCTTTAATATCAGGAAAATCGTATCCCCCTCGCGGTTTCCTACGAAACTTTAAGGCTCGGCTCTGTGTGTTTGCAGCGTGTATGATTAGCCGGTGAAAGCGGAGCTCCCCGGAGTGCGGTTGGTCGTGTCTATTTTCTGCTCCTGGTGGCAGGACATAGTGGCATAGCTGCAAACCTAATGACATGTTTCGAAGGCATTTCCATTTACCAGAGAGAGAGAGAGAAAGAGAGAGAGAGAGAGAGAGTATGAGAAGAGACAACGTACCCCATATGCAGGTTTTCCAGTGTGTATGTGTGTGTCTGCACGTGTGAGAGAGAGAGATGGACAGGCAGACAGAATATTAAGTTTATTATATGAAAACATCTTTAACTAAGATTAAATCAGACTAAATCTCTCAGCATACAAAATTATAGCAAAGGTCACAGGAGACAAGTGCCTATTAAATTATTAAATGAAAACTAATTTATACCTACTTACAGCTCACACTTTGTTCTGAGTGCAGCATCAATGAGAGAGAGAGAGAGAGTGTGTGTGTGTGTGTGTGTGTGCGTGTTTTGTATACAAAATGAAAGAGATGGCGTACGCTTTGATAACTATAGAAAATGTATTCGTGTCTGTCAGAGAGCTGAAAGGGGCATGTGTCATTAAATGTTCCTCATAGTCCTGTTGGAACGAGAACTTCCTCTTGGTCTCTGCCATGTGTGCGTGTGTGTGTGTGTGTGTGTCTGTGTGTGTGTGTGTGTGTGTGTGTGTGTGTGTGTGTGTGTGTGTGTGTATGATTAGAAAAGCGGTGACAGTCTGAACAAGGACAGAGAGATGCTCTGTTTCGCTCTCTTTCTCTCTGTCTCTCTGAATCTCACAGTCTCAGACAGTGAACATGATTGTGAGAGACAGACATATGACATTACTCAGATGCCTGGGGTACCATGACATCAGGGCAAAGAGAGAGAGAGAGAGAGTGAGAGAGGAGGAGAGACAAAGACAGCTGGGAGAGAGAGAGAGAAAGGGACAGGCTCAATAAAGGTTAACTAGAGTAAGAAAAGAGGGACTGAGATCCAACTGTTTCATATTTCACATCTGTAATAGCGTCCATGTCTGTGTGTTACTGCCTGATGTTTTCTCTGTGTTAATTAACATTCAAGGAACGTAGCCTCTACCTGTCTTCACTTGTGAGGAATCACAGGTTCATGTTCCGGGTAGCTTCTCCCTGACAGGACACGCCAGCACAGTTTGGAGGAAAAAAGTTTTTCTCAAGGGGAAGTTACTTTGATTTTTACCTGCACAACATAGCTTATTTATTCCAAAGGAGAAAAAAAAAAAAAAAAAAAAAAAACAATGTCTGCTCATTTTCGTTCTCTCCTGGTGGATAACTGGCGAAATGAGGTAATATATTTTGACGCTGTATTTGACCTTTTCTGTCTGATGTTTTTTGAAGAGACGGGTTCTTGGCGTGACGTAGAATTTCTGGGTACGGGAGCGTGAATATCGTACCGACAATATCTTAATTGTTCGGCTGCTGTGATCATATAGAAATATGTCTCGTTCATATCCTGTGTATTCATAAATAGAAGGAGGAACTTACATCTCGCTGCAATGTTGTAATAATCTAAAAAAGAAATCACCGTCCCGCGGGCACGTAGACCCAAACATACACACACTCGCACGCACACGCACACACACACACACACACACACACACATATATACACTAACAGATTTGCACACACTAAGTATTTGGAGTGCGTCATTCTGAAATCCCCACCCCCCCACCCCCCGTGTTTGGTCTAAGAAGCCCGGCTGAGTCAGAGTTGATGGACAGATGGGTGATTTGAGAGGGAATTTCTTCTCATGTTCAGACAGAGAGAGGAGATCTGTTTGGTGTTGTGTCTGCTCAAGGTTATGAGACTGTGGGCACCGCTTGCTTGAGTTGGTTTGCATACATCTGGAAATAAACGACAGCATGTTTTGTGCCTGACTGTGTGTGTGTGTGTCTGTGCGTGTGTGTTAGTGTACAGTTTTGTGCCTGACTGTGTGTGTGTGTGTGTCTGTGCGTGTGCGGGAGTGTACAGTTTTGCTTTAGACTACCTTCTCTACAGGGAATGAGGAACGTGTCTCTGTTGTGAGGCTTGTGATTGGATGATGGTATGAGTTCATAGAGTGTCTCTGTTGTGAGGCTTGTGATTGGATGATGGTATGAGTTCATAGAGTGGTGTGGGTGTATGGAGATGAACGATTTATAAACATTAAGGGGGAAAATATGTAACAGATCGACAAAAGCAGAAGACAAAAGTGTATGTTTGTGTGTGTGTCTGTGTGTGTGTTTATGTGTTGTCTGTTCGTGTATGTGTGTGTGTGAGTGTGTGTTTATGTGTGAGCGTGTCTATGTGTGTGTGTGTCTGGAGTGGAGTTGAGAATCACTGAAGTACAGACTCTTTGATGTATGTGTGCACCCGCCCCCATCTGTTATCAGACTGTGTGTCTTATCACTCTAGCACTGCATGACAAAAAAATATGCCGTCACATCAATGGGTTTCATAACCGAGATAAAACCAGGGAATCGTGTGTACTGTAAATGGTGTGTGTTGTAAAGGGTTATTTGAAAAATTTTCTTTATTAGCTTTGGCAAACAGTGTTGTGTGGAAAACTAGTCTTTTAGTTCTGTGTTACGTTATATATTAAAATGATTCATTCCGAAGGTGTGGTTACTTCTGTCAGTCACTCTCCTGGCAGGTTTCTAAAAATGCAGGGAGGCAAACCTGCTCCCGTGCTTTGCCTGAATCCTGATGAGTAAATCTGAGTAAAAACCAAGTGATGCCAAAACAGTCTCCGCCTTGCGTGTCATTCACACGCCCTCTGTCTGACGCCTCTCTCCTCCAGGACCCTTATCAGTGTGATGATTTGATTGACAACCGGGAAGTCATGGACCACCTGAACAGGAATGTTCCGGAACGCGGCCGACAGACTCACCAGGTCCTGCAGGTGAGTGAGGAGACGCTACGATAGGTCACGAGCTGTCATTACCCACCCCCAAATCCATACCCCCCCCCCCCCCCCCCCCCGTTTTTACTCAATAAGCAGTTACAGTATGGTGATCATATGTACAGTTGCCACAACAAGTAGCAAAAAGCATGTTATTGTTGTAGTTGTTGTTGGTGGTGGTGGTGGTGTTGTTGGTGGTGGTGTTGTTTTTGTTGGTGTGTGAGATGCATTACGTCAGCAGTAAATTCAATGGGATTGTAACGTGCGAGTTGGTAATACTTACGTATGGTCTACTTCACTGTGCTCGCATTCAAGGCAAACAACGTCTGCCCCTGGTCCTGTCCTCTTTGTTTCAAAGCCCCTTCTAATTTCAAGCTGAAAAAGCATTACTCACAGTTCCTGTCATTTTAAACCGCGTTCTGGACCCCTGTTCAAGGCTGGTGTTCCTTCGACTCTGTTCTGCCCTTTTAATTAAAATCCTTTTTTCTTTTTTTTTTCTGCGTAAACAAAAGGAAGACTTCCGATCCAAATGAAACAAAAGTACAAATTTTCATTACTGAGGGAACAAATATAGAAGTAATAAAAAATGAACCGGTGTGAAATAAAGGTCAATACACAATACTGTCTACACAGCGGTTAACGTTCACGAGATTACAGACTAAGATCCCGAGACTTAAACAAACGCCTCTAACATTTCAGTTCCTTTCGCTGCCATTCCACCGTACTACCAAAAACTACCAGAAACTACCAGAAACTACCAGAAACTCTACTATCAGACTACCTCGTTCTAATCTGTGCTGTGAGAAACTTTACTACTAGTGCATCTGTAGTCCCAGTGGGAAAAAACACTTGAGCTTTAGTTTGTTGTTTACACATTTGAAATCCCTGACTGTTCAGAGTTTTGAGCCCACGAGTGAAAGTCTTCTCTAGAACTTTCTCTGGGACTAGTTTTGGTGATCACTTGCTCCGTTGCTGTGGTTGCACACACATAGGCTCACAGCAGCTGACCCTGAGAGACGGCAGCCAGTCATGATTTTTTCTTTCATTTTCTCCCCCCAGTAACAAAGTCCAGTGTGGTATTGTCAACGTAATGTTACAGCTCAAAAAACACAAATAATGACAATGATACCAGAATGTAAAATCAAGCATAAAATTGACTACACACACTGAAAATAAACATAGAAAAAAAAAAAAGAGTTAGTGTCAGAAATGGGCGGCCCAGTTTACGAAAGCGTCACGTGACAAGTATTTATGACTGTGAGTCACTTCCTTTCAGAGGAGACATTAAAAAAAAAAAAAAAAGTAAGTCGTAAATATTTGTGCCGTTGGCTCCAGAGTTGCCCTTGACAACCAGCAGTCAGTCGGTCAGTGACACACTGGGCCACCGCTGGTGCACTGGTCATATTTTGACCCTGATCCCTAGCGCCTTTCATCTCTCGCGTTAAATCCGGTTAGCCTCTTAGCCCATCGCGCTGCACCTGACGGGAGTAAAGCCCCCGTTAGCCTCTTAGCCCAACCTTGCTTCACTCTGCAGCCCTAATTGAATCTCTTTAATCCCGTTTGGAGGACTTTGGGCGTTCATCCAAAAAAAAAAAAAAAAAAAAAGAGGTCGCTTTGATTGGACTGCTGTTGTAAAACCATATTAAATACACCTTCACTGACACAGAGCATCAAGTGTCTGTCTCTTCACATTCCACTGATGTAGGACTGATTTTTTTTTTTTTTACATTGACTTAAATCAAATTTAATAATCGGATGAAGCTACGCTGATATGAATTGATGGATATGTTGGAAAATGGACCTCGGATCAGCATTTTATAACTTAATTCTGACTCCTGTTCTAATTTCTAAAGAGGAAGTGTGATAGTTCAGCTTCATCCATCACGCAGGGCAGGCCCCGTGCAGATTCCAAGGGACCACATGGTAATCAGGTTTAAAGAAAGGCCGGACCAAATTCAGTCTTTCACTGACACTGCCGCATCAGCAGACGAGCCATATTATCGGTTATGCCCAGTTTTTGTGGTTTTTTTTTCTCTTTTATCACCTCAAACCCTTTTGTGTGCATAGTGTCTTCTGTAGAACGGGAGTGATTCCACGACAGGAAAGGGTCGAACTTTTTGTCTCTGTGCTGTTTTCAGGGCACTCCGTTAGACCTTATCGAGACAGGCAAGACGCTCAAAGTCCAAGCAGAGCGCCCTCATCTGGTGAGTCTGGGGAGTGGTCGTCTGAGTACCGCCATCACGTTACTACCACTGCCTGAGGGTAAGCATCATTCACGTCAAAACCACACAGACATAAAAATCCAATATCTGCTCATTTCTTATGAATGCCTGTGAATATGAATTGATGACCGAACGAGTTAGAGGAGCATTTCGCTAAAGCTGATTGCTCTTGGCAGCGTGTTGTGCTGGGGTATTCGTCCCTGACACGTTTCATGTGCGCTCCCACCATCTTGGTCCGTAACAACTCCTGATCCATTACTGATAGTGACCCCCGCTCTCTCCGGAAAGTTCCTTGGCAAGGAGCCAGGCTTCAGATGAAATAGAGCTCATTGCTTAGGAAGGCGGGTGGAGGGGTGGGGGGCTGGGGGCTAAGAGACAGACAGTGTTGCGTCGCATCCCTGCACTGTATTCATAACCTGGCTGAATCTAATCAGGCAAAGAATGACAAATAGAGGACTTTCCGTCCCTTGACGACAGAATTGGGGGCGATCGGGCGACAGTATGCGTCTCAGAGGAACAGCCTGAAGTACTGCTCTCAATTGGTTTATCCCTGTAACTTGCTTGAGGTTGGCGCTAATTCTGAAACTGTGCCCTTGTAATTTCAGGGCATCTGTAGCAGTTCGTGTAAATTTGACCTGCTGCGTTCACAGCTGTGCTATGTGCAGTGTAAATTGTTAGTTTCTGGTGTAGTCTCTGACTATGTTTGGTTTTTAAAACGAACAGGAACTCTAAAACAGTTTCTGTAAAATGTTTGCTTGACCTTAAGGTTATTAGGCGTGTTTTTGCAGTGTCGTGTACTGGCCTGCGATAAAACTGAGCGCTTCACTCTGCGTGCTGCAGAGAACAATCAAGACCGAATCTGTTGCACATTTTATTTGCATTATCTGTAATCCTCTTAGACATAAACAGTCATTGAAAGGGTACTCCAATCATCGATTCATTCGGCAATGGACGCGGTAAAATTACGTTCGCATTGTCACAAAAGCGTTTGAATGTAACAGATTAGCATTAAGGGATTGTTTCTTTTTGACCTTTATTTAACTACAGTGAGGATGCGCCGCCAGAGAAAGCGCTAGAACAGACAGGACTATCACATAGCAGTCGAGTCTTTGCTTCAGTGCCCAGTAGAAACAAGCAGAGGAAGGGCAGAGATGTTGGGACCAGTATTCCACCCATTTAAAACTAGCAGCCCTCCAGTTTTCTTGTGGTGGAACCCTAACCTGTGGGACCGCGGATGGAGGAACTGGTGCTGGATGTCTCTCATAGGCCAGAGGACCAGAGAACTGACAGCCTGCTGTTACGCTGCCTAAAACGGAAAGGAAAAGGAAAAAAAAAAAACAGAGAGAGAAAAAATAATGGGGTCATGACCTGACCCTGACCCTGACCCTGACCCAACCCTAATTTTTTATTAAGTGTTGTGCATGTGTGTGTGTCCATGAGACAGAGAGAGAGAGACAGAGAGAGACAGACAGACAGAGACAGAGAGACAGTGAGAGTATGTGTGTGTATGTTGCATGCACTGATGTTTAAATATGAGTATCTGAAGAGTGAATTGAATCCCCACCCCTTACACACACACACACACACACAAACACGCAGACCCACAGACCCACACACACACACCCTGTCCCACCCACACATGTGGTTTCACTGTTTTTCATTCACAATGGACGTGAGCTATAACTTCTTTGTTCACATCTGCCAGTCTGGAGCCTCCAGACACAGAGACAGTGGGAACGTCTGCTGTCAGTTGGGGGGGGGGGTAGGGGGTTGTGTCACAGAATAAAGGAGGGACGGGCACAGTCTTATCCCAGACGTTGAACTGGGAAAGGCAGAGGTTGAACGGACGTTTATTTTCGAGCCCTTTTAGTTCTGACTGTCAAAATGATGAAAACTTTCAGCATTGGACAACTAAAAGGATTTTGTGGTGAAATGCTTTTGTATTATTCTTCGTTTCAGATGTATGAGGTTTTGGCAGGGGGCCAAATTCTGTATGTTTACTTTTGAATGAATTTAATGGTCCTCACACGACAACTTGTGAGTCTTTCCCTCGCAAGGATTCATAAACTGTTACTGATTTATTGATCACAGAGTACACTGTTATCTGTTGCAGGAAAAACCAGTATAGGTCATGGAAACACAGACATCAGTATCCAGGGGCCAGGTGTTGCTTCCAAACACTGTTACATTGAGAACAAGGCAGGAGCCATCATCCTCCACCCGTGTGGAAACCAGTGCTCCGTGGACGGCCTCCCAGTCACTAAACCAGTGCAGCTTTCACAAGGTACTCTGGGAAGTGGTCCTCCAGTTTACAAGTTCACAAGACAAAAGACACGTCTTGATTCACTGGACTTGCAAATTCATCAGTTCTTCATGGTCGTGAACTCAAACTCAGATTTGTTTCATTTTAAAAGTGGTTACTGAGAAAACAATAAAAGCACCGCTCAAAGTGCAGTACTCAATACACCTGTTTCCTCTCCAGACAAACTCTCCTCTCTGTGCCCTTTGATTTTTAGGTTGAGCTATTGCTGAGTCACTGACTTGAATAAAAGGGCGCTCAGTTTAGTTACTGAGTTCACGTAAAGGTTGCTTGAGTATTGGATTTTAAAGGTGTTTTTTTTTCTACAGGTGGTTCTAAACTACTAAGGCAGCTAAATCAATCGCTTGAGCCTCACAAATCAATAGAGCGTCGCCTTAAATTTCACTCTAGAACATCGAGGAAATTCGGCTGTCCAGTGTATTCACATGTCCAGGAGAGATAAGAAAGTTCCACATCATATGACCGAGACTCAAACTGCATCTGTCGCCTCAGACAGAAAAGGGACAGTGTCCTAATTCCCCCAAGCTGACGTCAGACCTTGTCTTGTCCGGTCAGAACTTTTACCGCTGATCTACGTTCCGCGCTTAACCTTCATCATTTCTCATAGTCCGCTCCTGGTTATGCTAGCTTACATATGAATAGTGACTGGACACCCTTTTGTGTTTAACAGTAAATAGCAGGAGGTGGAGGAGCGGAGGTGGGGTGTGGATGGGGGGCAGGGGCGGGCGTGTGCTGCTCTGATAACCCTGCGTGTTTGTTTAAACTTCGTTCAGGACAGCGCACTTGCCCTTGCTCTATTCTCTATGCCTATTTCAGGCTTTCCACTCTGGAATGCCAGTAGAGGTGGATTTACACCGTCAGACTTCAGGACAGAAAAAGAAAACAACAAAAGAGTGGTGTTCGTGAATTTAATCACCGTACACATTAACACGAATAGAGTTTTCAAAATCATTTACATTCATTTTCGACATTAAAAGGATACATGGTGATGCAAAGGGATCCATGGTGATACATGATTCGTATTTACAATGACATGCTCTCAGTATTTGGCAATGTATCATACGAAATCACATTTTTTTTTTGTCTCGAGGGCAAATCCTTACACTAGATTGCGTAAACGCCCTCTTAAATCCAGAGTAATCGATGAGTAATGCGACAGACTGAAAAACTGTTTCAAATCCGTTTGTTGAGTTGGATTCAATCAGCAGTCAGGCGAGTGTTGCGCTTATTAAGTAGGACTTTCTCTCCGCCCCCACTCCCACGCTGGGCACGACAATAATATCAGTGGTTATAGCTATCCCGGGACAGCTGTCCAACGTGCGGGCGTTCAAGTAGACGCCACAGGGTCTATAGTTATTTTCTTCAAAGTCCAGTGTATACAGAGCCCACCCTGTCTGCTGAGCGTTCCTCTTACCTCTCCGACCAGTTTTACACGCCGACCGCTGAAGATACTGTTCCTCGAAATTGACACTGGTTGCACTTAAGATTGGAATACTTTTTTTCCGGCGGAAAACGAGATGTGTAGGCTCTAAGCTTTCTTCTCCTCCTTTTATTTTTTGGCGTTGCTGTCACAATAAGACAGGTGGACATCTGCGCTCTTTTGTCCAGTCGCGGAAAGTCGCTGTGTGGGACGTAAAGCGTAACATTACCATTACAAAGACAGCAGTCAGCGGCACACGCACCGCCACTGCTGCCCGCTACGCCACAATTAAGTTACGGAGAAGAAAGGCGCCTGGATATAATAAAGATAAGGAGAGAAGCACTGGGACATATCAAAGCATTCGCTAATGTTTGGAATTACTCGGGAATAAATGTAAGTGATTTGCTAAATCATTGTTGAGCTTGTTTTTAGGGGGCGCCTGGGGGCCGTGAGGTGGAGGGGGCTGGGAGGGGTGGGGGTAGGGGGGGGGGATAATGGTTGAGATAGAAATGATAATGATTATTGATCACGTTTTTTAAACGGTTTAAATTGTCTTTGTGCTTTCCGAGAATGTATTACGCGTTTTCAAGGAACAACCAGATAATAATGCTACAGTATTACCCACAAAGTAAAAATCATTTTTTTTCACACCCTTTCTGTGCAATATAATCCTCATCTAATATTACACGATGGCGTGAGTCTTCTCAGAACCTAAAAGGTACCGGCAAGTTTATACATTCGTGAAGTTATGTGATTTCAATAATTCATAGATGACTCGTTTCAGAAAACATGACGTAATTGTCATAATTTCTAACCAAGCGGCTTCTTGGACTCGTTTCCTCCGATATGATACTTGCTTGCACTTGCTGAGGGAAAAATGCCGAGGATAAGGGATCTCTCCAAATGCACCGTGGCCTTTTTGAGCTCTTTGCAGTTATGTCCTTGGGCAAATGGATGCTTGGTTTTTAAAAGACTCTGGGGAAAATGAATGATAACGAGACTGAGAAGTGGAGTCAATTCTAATGGCTTTTATCTGCTCTAATGCGGTTTTGTGCTGCCATCAGACATTCTGAGTATAATGACTATATTACAGAAAGTTTAAAGAAGCCGCAGGATTTAAAAAAAATAGAATTTTGCTAACATGCGCTCACATAGCCTATTTACAATTAAGCAACAATTAACCAGTGAGCTTATGATATTTTCTACTTTGCCTCTAATGTGCTTTGTGTGTTTATTGTTGACATGGATCGTGGTTTGACCTTTTTCACGCCTGACCTGAGACCCCGGTATTCACACTGCGGCACGCGTGACTCTCCCGTGTGGTTTGCCATCTGTTTGGAGGCAGAATGCTCTTTGTGTTTTTGTGTAAACAGCACATGCAGTGGCCAGAGATCGGCTTTTGATCTAATTCATTTTGCGCATCTTGCCGAGTGGCCCAACAGGAAACGCGCAACGTAATGACGGTGATAAGACGCGGACATATCAGTTGACTCCGGACGTTCTGTGATAAACTGTGTCATACTTTCGGCTCGCAGAGTGTAAATGTAGTTTATCAGTGTATTTATTTCAAATGTTCAGATCTGCTCGTATCGATATCAGAGTTTGCACTAATACGTTAACATTGCTGACCACCTGTCAGGGATATTTCAAAGCCTTTATTCATTCCAATTTTTCAAAATACCCATTATCTGCTGTCTATAGTAACTTGTAAAAAATACCAAAGATGTTGGAAAAGGACATTTTAAGAAATGCTTTGACAGGAGAGGTCACATCACATCTGTCAGTGTTCCTGTTAACAGAAAGGCGTCTGTAAAAAAATAAATAAACAACTAAAAGTGTCTGACGCGATAGGAATTGAAACAGAGCGATGATTTATGACATGAGAGGGCTTGTTTTCGGCGGAGCGTGACTGTACGTGTGAGGTCTCATATCCGGCTCGAGATTTTTTTTTTTTTTTTTTGCCCAGGGCCCTTCAGATTTAGCCCCTGCTTGTCATTCAGAGTCCGTTTCCTCGCTTAACCAACCCAGGCCCGTATTCATTATGAAATGGATCCGTGCGCCATAACTCTCCGGCTATCTGACAGACCCCCGTCTGATTCATCAGCTGCTCAGCACACTGCAAAGGCAAAAGACAAAATGACAATAAAATGTGTGTGTATGTGTGTGTGTGTGTGTGAGTGAGTGTGTGTGTGTGTGTGTGTGTGTGTGTGTGTGTGTGAGCGAGTGTGTGTGTGTGAGTGTGTGTGTGTGTGTGAGTGTGTGAGTGTGTGTGAGTGTGTGTGAGTGTGAGTGTGTGTGAGTGTGTGTGTGTGTGAGTGAGTGAGTGTGTGTGTGTGTGTGTGTGTGAGTGCACCCTAACACACTGTTAGGGCAAGTCACTGTCACATCTGAAATTCTGTTTTCACAACACTAACTGTGTGACACTCAACATGTGCGTGTGCTCAACGTGTCCTCTATTATATATCTCCTTTACGCCTGTGTGCTTTTTTTTACGGGTAACTCTGATCCATTTAAACCCAGTCAAGTGTACATATTACTTTATTATGCTTTACTTAATGAATGGACATTTCATATCCTGAATATTATGTACTTTCCCTCTTTGTATCAACAAAGTTCTCCTTTTGTGATCCTCTCTCTCTCTTTCTCTCACACACACTCACCCTCTCTCTCACTCTCTCTCTCTTTCTCAGGTTGTATGCTTTGTTTTGGTCAGTCTTCATTTTTCCGGTTCAACCACCCAGAGGAGGCCCTTAGGATGAAGAGCATGCTGCCAGCAGGAAGTCCCGGCCCCACTGGAGCCTTTAAGGGCCAATCAGGTGATTTGATTAAGCCTGATGTCACCAAACAACTGTCACTGAGATGTTCAAACTGTCAGACTGTCACTGAGATGTTCAAACAGATGGTCACACAATCTCATTAGGGGAGAGAGAACGCGTCATGATTTACATACTGCTTAGAGTTTAGGGGTCAGTTCATTCATTCAATATACAAGTATAAGAGATGAGCTGAAATTAATCAGGTTGTTGAGTTCAATTACAAACAGATTCCCATGTCCCTTTTTCATCACCTAAACTGCATTTCACCCCACTGTCAGAAAACGAGCTGAAAACCAAATTACGATACCACACACTCTGACTCCCCGGTGATATACACAGAATAAAACCAGACCTAAAATAAGGAGTCTTGTGTTCCGTTCAGCAAAAATACATCAGAAACAGTTAAGTGAGGTCATTAACAGCACAGCTGAGGAGAACATCCTCCCAAAACACTGACTCATTTCACTGTCATACTCAGAACTGCCCTGGGTCTGAGACGATGTTTGTGAGATTTTAGAGACAGGAGGTGAACTTTTTAGATTCAATAGGGCTCTCTCTTTTGGTGGGGGTCGGGGGCGGGGGAAGGGGGGGGGGTGTTAGACTCTGTTGTGCGGCCGTTGGAAAGCCCCTGCCCCTGGCCTTGTCTTTAGCTTTGGCCCTTGTGTGGGTGAACTTCCCTTGTCTCTCAGCCGGGACCTTAAAGCGTGAGACTCCATGGTGATGAATATGGCATTGTTGCTAGGCCAGCGTGGGCGTGAACCAACCAGGTGCCCGAGGGGGTGCGGGGGCGGAGTTCAAAGTTCAAGAGATCTGTCTGTTACGTAGTTGTTTTGGTGTGTGTGTGGGCGGGGCCTGTTTTGGTTGCTTTGCCTCAGAGTCACACTGAAAGGCGTTTGTGGAACAACATCGTTTTAAAAACCTCAGAAAGGTCACAAATTAAAAAAAAAAAAAAAAAAAACTCTTCCTCGTAAGGAGCCTCCTTGGTTCAGTGCCTGACTTTCCCTCCACAGATGGCTCTGAGCAGTGTGTGTGTGTGTGTGTGTGTGTGTGTGTGTGTGTGTGTGTGTGAGAGAGAAAAGCTCAAAAACAGCTTTTAGAGTCTCTAACACCAACACGTTTTCATTCTCTCTCTGCACTACTAAAATTACAAGGATCATCCAGGTATAATTACTAGAGAGCTGACATATTTTTAACACATAACAGTTTTTACAAAATACAGAAATAAAGAAAATCAGGTTTAACATGCACATAAACCAAATCACGTTACATTCATCACGTAACGTACTCCATCTTTAAAGAGACTTCTTCTGAGGTTGGTGAAAATTTAGTTTCAGTTTGTAATCTGTAATGTGTTCTTTTTTTGTGTGTTAGATGTTGATACAGTAATGAGATGCGGGGCAGCTCATTGAAGAGAGATGAATGTGTGTGTGAGCTGGTCCTGATAATACAATATGGATGTGTGAGTTCGTGCTGTCGATCATGCGTGTGTGTGGATGTGTGCGTGCGTGTGTGTGTGTATGCGTATGTGCATGTGCGTGTTTCTGTGGGTGTGTGCTTGTGTGTCTGTGTCTGGATGTGAATGTGTGTGTCTGTGTGTGTGGATGTGTGTGTATCTTTGGGTGTGTGTTTGTGTGTCTGTGTCTGGATGTGGATGTGCATGTGTGTGTCTGTGTGTGTGTGTGTGTCTGTGTGTGTGTGTGTATGTGGATGTGCATGGGTGAGTCACACTGAGGCTGTGTTCTCCACTCTAACCTTTGAGCTTTTGGACACTATCAGGCATTCCACAGTCTGTGGGCTGCTGACCACACCCAATCCTGTGTGTGTGTATGTGTGTGTGTGTGTGTTTGTGTGTGTGTGTGAATAGTCTGTGTGTATGTGTATATGTGGGCATAGGGTGGGCTCAAGTCAGAGGAAGGGAGAGAGTATGAGACAGAGAGAGAGACAGAGAGAGAGAGAGAGAGAGAGGGACAGAGAGAGAGAGAGAGAGAGAGAGAGAGAGAGAGAGAAGGTATGTGTGCTGCTCAACCCTTTTCCTGACTGGGCGTGGACGTCTGTACTGTGACAGTAATTTATAGATCCTTACAGTGCAACCACTGCACTCAGAACGCAAATAAAGAACACAAATACACAAACAAACCAGTTTGTTTTACCATGAACTGCTGAGTAGCATAGCAATGAAAACTGATGTTAACCATCTACCAGCTGTGTGTGTGTGTGTGTGTGTGAGTGTCTGTCTGTCTGTCTGTGAGTGCGAGTGTGTGTGTGTGTGTGTGTGTGCTTGATTGTGAATATATGTGTGTGTGTGTGAGTGTGTGTGCTTGATTGTGAATATATGTGTGTGTGTGTGAGTGTGTGTGTGTGTGTGTTTGATTGTGAATATATGTGTGTGTGTGTGTGTGCTTGATTGTGAATATGTGTGTGTGCGCGTGTGTGTGTTTGTGTGATTGTGCGTCATTTTAGCATTGCCCACTTCTACATCACTCCAGCCCCAAAACCTGAAGACTGGTTCCTTGGTGGAGCGTCTCACTCATGTTTGTTCATATGAGGCGTACATTTGAGTGTTTGTTTGATTTTCTTTCTGTTTTTTTTTTTTCTGTTTATCTTCTTTTATTTATCCACTCAGATAACTAAACTGCTCTTTCCTTCAACACTGCCACTCATTAGGGTGTTCTGTTTTGTACACTTGCAGTTCAAATACAGAAAAAGGACTATATGGATTCTGAATGTTATTGTCTGTCTCACACAGATGGCCTTCTGAATGGTAACCACCAGCCGGTTCCCCGTGAGCGAGTCCGGCCCGGACACGGAACCTTGGTCCGCTCTATCGAAAAGAACCTGCAGGATATCATGGACTCCCTGTCAATGGACGATTCTCAAGCGTCCGCGTCTTCCGCACCCCGAAAACTCACCCACAACCCCATCCCTCAGTCACCCCTGTCCCCCGTGTTAAACGGGGGCGGCGGCAACTACCCCCTTTCCCCGCCCACCAGCCCGGGAGAGATGTCGGTTGGCTCCAGCTACGAGAACGCCACTCCCCCGTTCTCTCCTCTCTCCTCTCCCTCGGTGTCCAGCAGCCCCTTAGACCCAGTCAATCCTTCCGGAACTTTCCGTGGATCGACCGGCCACCACGCGGCCCAGGCCCCGGTGCCGCAACCTCGGACCTTGCTGCCGAGAGTTGGTGGCGGCGGTTCTGGCACCCTGAAGGTTCTGGAAAGTCCAAGGTCGAACAGAAAAGCTTCGGCCGAGAGTTCGACAAGCCCCGCTGCCAACTGCAGGGGCTTCGGCCAAGACCCTCTGCTGAGAGGAACCGCGGAGAGTCCACGTTTGGCCCACGGCTACTCCTCAGGATCCGTCTCCACGGCGTCTGGAGACGCCGGGCCCGTCGGCAGACACGCCAACCCGAGAGTCGCCCCGAAATCTGCCGCGGCCTCCTCCTCCTCCCCCGCCTCCTCCAGTCCCAGGTCTAGTGTGGGCTCATCTCTCCAGGAAACCCCTCCTCCTGATCTCTCTCACCCTCAATCTCGCTCTCTCTTTCCCCCCGAGAGCCCGAGATCTGCCCGACGCGCTCCGGACCTGGGCGTCGGCACCAGCCTGCGTGAGCTACCCCCACCAAGTCCCACCACCAATCGCAAAGGAGTAATGGGAGTTCCTGTCCTCCCCGGTGCTCTGCCAGGAGTCGCTTTGACCTCCCGCACCTCCTCCGGGAGATCTGTACCGGAGAGTCCTCGAACGCAAAGAAGACTAGGAGCCGAGGAGGAGAGGGGCGGTGCCAGGGGGCTACGGGCACGGAGTCCGTCACCCGTGTCTGGCCTCCTGAAGGACCACTCTGGAGGAGGACTCGGTGGGAGGCAGAAAGGAGACGTTGGTGCTAACCTCAGCCCAGCTTTGAGCGCACAGGTCGGAGTTTCTCCCCTGACCAGCCCACGGAGTCAGAGGAAAAGCGGGAGGGAGGGACGGGCGGCGGCCCAGCCTCGAACGCGGGAACGTAAGAACAGCATCTCGGAGATCAGCGACAACGAGGACGAGCTGCTGGAGTATCACCGCTGGCAACGAGAGGAGAGGCTCCGAGAGCAGGAGATGGAAAGATTGGTGAGTGTGTGTGTGTGTGTGTGTTTGAGTAGAAGACAGGTTTCATTTTCAAACTCATTTGAAATAATATTTGTAAGAAGGCTAGATGAAAATGAGAATGTGCAAGTGTGTGTGTGCATGTATGCGCACGCATGTGTGTGAGTGTCTGAGAGGGTGTATGTGTGTGCGTGTGTGCGTGTGCTTGTGTGTATGTCTGAGAACGTGTGTATGTGTGTGTGTACGTGTGTGTGTATGTGTGCGTGTGTGTATGGTATAGTCTGGCAATGCTAGATGCTGAGTTGTCATGTTCACCATGCTCTTTCATGTCAGGCGCTCTCCAATATCATAAACACCAACACAAACAGAGGGCCTGCCCTTCTGGTCTGAGCACTGAGTCTCCCCTTGTCACCAAGTAATATGTTACAACCATTGTCAACACATTTTTAGCCATTCAAAAACATAAGAAAAAACAGTTCAGTCTGTTGTAAACCCATAAACTCTCTTACTCTCCCTGAGAATACAACATCTGTCCAAGTAGGAAGGCAGAGAGGAGGGTGTTGTGGTTGGTTGGTTGGTTGGTGTTGGTGTTGGTGACGGAGGGGGATGGGGGGCTCTGGTGAAGGGGTGGAATAGAGTGACACGCTGGTGTAAATTCCTGAGGGAGTTTTTATAGGGTCACAGGCAGAGGGTGGGGTTGTATCTGTGTGCTATATTTATTTACCACAGGAACAAGCCTCTTTCTCAAAGGCTGGAACACACTCCTCCTCTTACCCACTCAAAACACACGTCAGCTCTCCCTCTCCACCTTAACACACTCACACACAGACACACAATCACACACACACACGCACATAGACACACACACAGACACACACACACACACACACACACACACACACACACACACACATACACATACATACACACATATACACACACACACACAGACACACACACATATACATATGCACACACACACACATACACACACACACACACACACACATACACACGCACACAGACACACACACATATACATATGCACACACACACACACACACACACACACACACACATATACACACGCACACAGACACACACACACACACACACACACACACACACAAACAGACAGACAGACACAAACGCGCGCGCACACACACACACACACCACTTCGCCAAATTTAACACAGTTAACTGGTATACTGCTCTACAAGTTGCACTGTGCACATCCAGATATAGTTCTGCTCGGGTCCTCTGGTCTAATTCACATCCACGTCAGTTCAAAGTAAGCCACAAACTTTTACACACCTAAATCTCTGTCTCTTTCTCCTTCTCCCCCTCTGTTTTTTTTCTCTCTCTCTCTCTCTCTCTCACTGTCTCTCTCACACACACCCATCTCTCTGTTTTCTGACAAACTATGTACTATTTTCCCCCTTAATGTTTATAAATCGTTCAGCTCTATAAACCCACACCACTCTATGAACTCATACCATCATCCAATCACAAGCCTCACAACAGAGACACTCTATGAACTCATACCATCATCCAATCACAAGACACGTTCCTCATTCCCTGTAGAGAAGGTAGTCTAAAGCAAAACTGTACACGAATACCAACGATAAAAAAACATTCTGTAGAAAACTATAATAGGTATTTGTAGCTAGAAAATACACAAATCAGGGGGACCATATATAGGGAGAAATGTTGTAATGTTATGAACTTTGATCTTTGAATCTGTGCTTTGTGATTAAGACAGTAGACACATAAGATACAACAGATACAGATTTGGTATCAAAGGCAGAAACAGTTACAGAGAATGGAAGTGTCTCTGTCTCTCTCTCTCTCTCTCTCATAGGAGCAGGATTATATGGGTCATTGTGTAAATGTGTCTTTTACTTTCTCCTCTCTCACTCCATCCTGTCTCCCTCACTTCCTCACTATATGTGTGTGTGTGTGTGTGTGTGTGTGTGTGTGTGTGTGTGTGTGCGCGTGCGCGAACAGTTCTAGGCCTTGGCCCAATTGGAACAGTGGCTCAATTTCACCCTCACACTTATACACCCACACACACACCCTCACACACACACACACACACACACACACACACACACACACACACACACACACACACAGAGTGAGAAAGTTTGGAGTAAAAATAAGTCTTGTCCTGTGCTCAGTGATGTGGCTGTCTGTGTCCTGAGGCTTTAGTTCTTTAGTTTAGTTATGGAGGTCAGCACCTCCTCTGCCTTCCCTTGTTGCTGTGGAAACCGGGGCAGCTACCAGTGAGTGCAGTAAATGCCAATGACCACCAGGGGGCAATCTGTTACTAAATTTAGCACAATGATCATTTTCCTGCAGAAAGAGGCAACATCCTGCTCAATATTTTCATTGTGTTTTTCTTCCTTATGAAGACAGATGGTTGGGCTTATATGTGCGGTTCATAATTTTGTCCCCGGTCTAAGTGGGAAACCCCAAGGACTTTTCTTATCTTGCACTAGTATGGTATTCATGTATGCTCTTGATAACTGACACAGAACTTTTCTTATTGGTAGCTATGGTAACAGTATAAAGATTGCAGAGAGCTGACAAAAACAAATTTATTAAGTGTAGAAATCAACCTGGACAACAGTAACATGTTACATTTTGGCGGATTTCAAAAACTGCAACCTGCTTCCATAGAGTATGTATGTCACCGTTTATAATACTGCTCCAAACCAGCTTCATTCCTCATACTTCCCGAAAACTAAGTAATGAAACGCAACAAGACTGTACAGCTGATTAGCTTCAGAAAAAATTCCCTTCATTTGTTTGTTTTGTGTAGAACATTTCCAGTTATGGTTTCATTCCCATCATATTGACAGGCTCAAGTTTATAAACCTCCGAAGAATCAGGCCAACATTCCTCGTTAGCTGGAAAGTCGGGAGATCGTTTCCCTCTCCTAACATTGTCTTTGTCGCGTTTTTTTCTGACACGGGCTAGTTACATTAAGGTTTGCCATGGGAAATGAGACGCCGAGTCTGATAGAAAGACTGGTGTTTACCCATCTGCCAAGTTTGGACTGTTTACCCACCGACTGGCCATTCAGCCCCGTTAGCATGGCTCTGTCTCCAAATGACTCTTCCGTCCCTTCGCCGAATTCTTCTCTCGCTAGAGAATCTCTGTTCAGTCATACCAGAGATATAGCGTTATATGAAGTTTGAAAGTGAGAAAGTAAGCCCAAGTAACCCTTTTTATAACACGACAGTCGTATGTAGCATCACTGATCGGCATTTCCTTTGACTTGAGCGGTTTCAACTACTCTGTGCTGGACTGGCGTGGATGAAAACGGGTATGTATTGTATGTCAACAAACACAAGGGTGTTCTTGTTGTAAAAAAAAAAAAAAGGCTTTGTACAAAGTGTTTATGTTCTGGTGTTTGCGGTGGTCGGAGTTAAGGAACTTGCCCCACTGAAGTGATGTTGCTTTAGGCTTGTGACAAAGAAATTTTTCTTGCCTAGTTTGGCTACAGGGCTTAACGTCTGTATAACGTCTGTGAAGCGGTCTTCAAACCAGTGGGACATCATTAGGACAGAAAAAAGTATCTCTATATATATATCTATGGGTGTGTGTGTATGTGTGTGTGTGTGTCTGTCTGTCTTTGAGCTGGAGCCGATTTAAGTGTAAACGATAACACATTGAGGGCACAGCGCTCTAATTGAAAGCTTAATTCTCCAAATATACGGAATCCATAACCACGTTACAGCCTGGTTATTAAATTACTAATTGAGTTCAAGAGGTGAATTCTCTCGTTAATCTTTCATTAACGATCCGTGGCTAGTTTTCCCTCTCTCTCTCTCCCCTTCTCTTTCCCTTTCATTCCGCGCAGCTCAGTCGGACTGTAGGACAGTGCTGAACACCAGAACGGATAATGCATCTGACTGTTAATTATATAAGTGTAAATTGCTGATAAACCCAACGTACTTATTTGATTCGGCGAAATTGCGCCCTGTTCTTAATCAGCTTTGTGTGTGTGTGTGTGTGTGTGTGTGTGTCTGTTTGATGGTGCGTGTGTGTGTGTGTGAGAGAGAGAGAGAGAGAGAGAGAGAGAGAGAGAAAGAGAGAGGGAGGGAGATGGGCAGTGTTATTTTAGTCATTCTGGGCAGTGGAGGCCTCATTTCTCTTGGCTGTGGTCTTGTGGGTATTGTCAGCTGTTGGTGTCTAGTATAAAAAGCCCTGGTCGTCATTCTTCAGATCTCTCTGTGCTTGCTTGGAAAGGCTTTCTGAGTTAGAGTGTTCATCAAGAGCACAGAAGAGAGGAGAGAGAAGCTCTGCAGGTCCATAGATGTTGGAATATAAGGTACAACACACACACACACATGGTCTGTACATGGTATATGAAGGTGAGGGGCGGGACCAAGTGTTAATTGTAACAGGGGTGTGAGGTCATCTGAGTTCAAGCGAGTAAGGATGGGGGCATGGGGGGGGGGGGGGGGTTGTTTGGGGACCAGTTTAGGGTTTGTATGTGTGTGTGTGTGTGTACATTTGGGGGTGGGGGGTGGTGGTGACGGGTGAGGACGGGGGTTTTGGGGGTGGGGGCAGTTTGTGATGTGTAACTGCAAACAGCTGCCATTTAGGCCTGGAATTCCAAAGTGACAGGTTGCATGTGACAAGATGTTTTGCCATGTGTTGGTCTGAGTGTGTTTATCATCCGTGTAAAGTTATAATCACGACTGTGTGGGTATGTGTATGTATGCCTTAGTGTGTGTGTGTGTATGTGTGTGTGCATGCGCGCGCCCACGCACGTGTGCCTGCATCTGAATGTATGTATGTGTATGTGTGTTTGTGTGTGTGTTTGTGCCTGTGCATATACATATATACGTGTGTGTGTGTGTGTGCTCGCGTGTTTATGTGTGTGTGTGCGCTCCGTATTTTATGTCCATAAGTAGGTATGAAGGGGTTAGAGGACTGGCGTGTTTATTCAGTCAGTTCTCTGCGTGTCAAGTTTCAGTCAACAGTGTCTGACTATGAGGAGACCAGTCCCCACAAGGACAGGACACTGACTCACCTAAAACACGCTGCATAATCACTCACACAGACCCAGTTTAAACTCTCACCCAGTTTAAACACTCACGCAGACCCAGTTTAAAACACTCACACAGACTCAGTTTAAAACACTCGCATAGACCCAGTTTAATCACTCACACAGCCCGAGTTAAAACACTCACACAGACCCAGTTTAATCACTCACACAGACTCAGTTTAAACATACACACAGATTGGTTTAAAGTGATCAGATAGATCTGTGTACTCTCCCCAAGATGGAGACTTGTAATCACTCTCACACTGATGTGATGGTGTGTGTTTGTGTGTGTGTGTATGAGAGAGAGAATGAGAGAGAGAGAGAAAGAGAGAGTGCGTGTTCCTATTTTTTATTAAAGAGGCAGTGATAAATTCTCACCTCGATTGTTGCTCTGACTTTGACCATTGACTTTATGTTTGCTATCTCTGTGTGTTTGCTGAGGAAACAGTGGTGAATTCTCACTCCCTGTGAAGGTGTGTGTGTGTGTGTGTGTGTGTGTGTGTGTGTCTAAATGACCATTCTGTGTGTATTTGTAGGAGAGACAGAGACTGGAGACTATTCTGAGTCTGTGTGCGGAGTATAATAAGGGTGAGACCCTGGAGGCGGGGCTAGTGCCTGGAAAGGTTGGTCACTTCCCTGGGATGGAGGAGGGGCCAAGACAACAACCTTTCCCTGACCCCACGTGCATGACGGCTCAACGTGGGGGAACACAGAGAGAGAGCGATGAGGACAACCTGAAAGAGGAGTGTAGCAGCACTGAGAGCCAACACCAAGAGGTAGCACACACACACACACACACACGAGCACATACATACACACGCACTCACACACGTACATACATACACACACACACGGACACATATACACACACACACACACACACGGACACATATACATGCATACATACTGTTACGTCCCCGGTGGAGTGTGGTGTCTAGGGGTATGTAGGGGAACGTAGCATAAAGGACCCACCACCTGAGCTGGTTTTGGGACGGTGTGGTGATGGAGGAAAAACACGGACATGGGGAATTGTAAAAGGAAGTGCACGATATATTTAGAATATTTACAAGGTGATATTTACAAAAGTATTTACAAACACAAAAAAAGGTGGGAGAAACGAAACTAGTAAAACAAAAACCACCCTGTACTACACCGGAAAACACACCCTGAGCTACAAAACAAAAAGGTGGCAGAGCCAAAGGAAACCTGACTACACTAACTAGAAACCGAAATACAAACGTGGCACCCGCCTCTAACCTATCCCTAGACAGAGTGAGCACTAACGCGGGGATCCCCTTTCTTACCTGTCCGTCTCCCCGCGATAACCAAAACACCAAAGCCAGAGCGCAATCCACTAACAAAGTCAATACACGAGAATACAAGGTCGAACACAGAATGGCAAGTTTGTAACAATAGTGAAAATACACGAAAGGCAACAGCAACAATGAGATCGAAATCTCCTCCACAGCGCATCCGGTGGCGTTTAAATGTTGGCGCTCCGCATCTGGTTGGCTACAACACGATGGGCACTCCCTCCCTGGTTGGTCGAACGGGAGAGAGAGGGGCGGGGCACAACATCAGGCCAGATGGTATTGCCAGCCCGCCACCACTGGGTACCTGTGGAGAGAGAGAGAGAGAGAGAGAGAGAGAGACAAACGAAACAAGACGCACACAAACAAAACACACAGTGCGCTGCACGTAACAATGCACACACACACACACATACACGTGCATATACACACACACACACGGACGCATATACACACATACATACACACACACACACACACACACACACACACACACACATACGGACACATATACATGCATACATACATCACACATACACACACACACACACACCCATGCACATGCACACATACACTCCCTCTGTCCCTTGGTGTGAGCAATAGAGTGGCTGTATTTTGTGATTGTGAATGATTATATTCTGCTTTGGACCCTTCAACACCTTACGCTCTCCTCACCCTCCTGTTCTTTCCCAACTCTCTGCTATGTAAACACTGGCTCTCAAACACACCCCTTCACACATGCACTCTGTTCCTCTCTCTCTCTCTCTCTGTCTCTCTCTGTCTCTCTCTCTGTCTCTCTCTCTCTCTCTGTCTGACAGCACGAGGAGTCTGCTGGTGGCAGTAAGCAGGAGCTGGGTTATCTGGTGGAGGAGCGACTCAGGGTCATGTCTCGAGTGGATGAGCTGAAGGCCCGCGTCACTGAACTGGAGCAGCAAATACAGGAGTCCAGACAAGAGGTGAGAGACAGAGAGGGACAGAGACAGAGAGTCAGACAGACAGAGAGAGAGAGACAGACAGAGAGTCAGACAGACAGAGAGAAAAGGGGATGAGATAGATGGTATGGAGCTGTTCATTTTGTCAGTGCTGATTGGCTAGAAAAATGAATATGGTTGGAAAAAGAACAGTGCTGATTGGCTAGAAAAATGAATATGGTTGGAAAAAGAACAGTGCTGGTTAGCTAGAAAAATGAATATGGTTGGAAAAAGAACAGTGCTGATTGGCGAGAAAAATGAATATGGTTGGAAAAAGAACAGTGCTGATTAGCTAGAAAAATTAATATGGTTGGAAAAAGAACAGTGCTGATTGGCTAGAAAAATGAATATGGTTGGAAAAAGAACAGTGCTGATTAGCTAGAAAAATGAATATGGTTGGAAAAAGAACAGTATTAATTATATGTCTGTATGAACTTATTTGAGTATGGTAAGCATTTACAGTCGTGTTTTACCGGAGTTCAATGTGTGTGTGTGTGTGTATGTGTGTGTGTGTGTGTGTGTGTTTAGGCTGAGATGGAGAGAGCGTTACTTCAGGGCGAGAGAAGGGCGGAGCTTGACAGAGTGGAGGCGGAGTTAGAGATCATAAATCAGCTGCAACAAAAACTGACCGAAGTAGAGAATGCCACACAGAGAGAGAAAGAGAAGGTAAACACACACACACACACACACACACACACACACACACACACAGGAGAATGCTCCATCTGTGACTGTTTGGATTAGAAGGAGGAGGACTTGATCCTCCTCTCCTCCTCTTTCTCTCTCCTCCCGTCTTTTATCATGCTTTGTGTCCGTTCGCCTTCACTAACCTGCCCTCTTAACGGTTTCTAACAGCTCTTAACCCTTTTTAAGTCCGCCTGTTCACCCTGTACGTGTCTCTGTGACGGTTTGAATCTGTAAAAGTCTGTAAAAACAGGTCACACACACTCCTTGGATAAAAGGTTTACTCAGTTTTGTCTACAGGGGAAAATGAGAAGAACAACAACCAAAAAAAAATTAATTTAGACGTTCATTGCACTTCCCTCATAGAAAATAATAAATCTTATTTGATGATTAGAGTGGGTTTTCCTTCTCTTTGTGTTTTTTTGGCCTTTGCTGAGTGGCCTTTAGCCAGCGCCTGGGCATATGAGTGTTGAATCGTGTATTTCGGTGTGAGTTTGGGCTTATTGCATGGGCTCTGCTTTGCCTTGTACCCTGTATATGAAAATGATGAATTCAGATACACTTGCACATGGTCTGTTCAGGTTTCAGCAAACTTCTTTTTTTTTTTTTTTTTTTACTCATAAACGTTTGTTGACGACAAAAGGTGGAGGTTGTCGTGGCTTAGTTTATTTCTAAAAAAAAAACAAAACAAAAAAAAAAAGAAACACAAATCCCTCCCCTTCCTTTCAGCATGGTTTGCTTTTCAGCCCTGTTTTGTTTTTGTTTTCTGTTGTTTTTTATTTCCCCCCCCTCTCCCTCTCCCCGTCCCCTCGTCTCTGGGTCGGTCTGTCTGTCCGTGTGTGTATGTGTGTGTGTGTGTGTGTGTGTGTGTGTTCCTTTAGGAGAGGGCCAGAGTCTCGGCTGAGCGGGACGTCTTGGCCAGGCTGCGGGACGGGTACACTGAGCTGAAGAGCCAGCTTCATAAATGCCCTGAGTCACTGAGGGAACAGTCACAGGAACAGCTGACCAGGGTCAGTGTCCTAATACTTACTGGCCAACCCCAAAAAACAAACAAACAAACAAACAAACAAACAAAAATAAATAAAAACAAATTCCGCTCTAAACACAGAGAGTTCATTGGACCTTTAGACCAAAAAGGGCTAAGGGCTTGTTTCCACCCTTTAAATAAACCCAACGTTTTAGCGACGGTATGATGAAGAGCGGGTACGTCTGTCTTCCTCTCTGTGTGGCGTGAAAAGAGACGTTCTTTCTTGTGGGGCCCCTGAGGTTTTGCATGGTGCGTTGCAGTCTTGCCCTTGGCTTCTCTCCGCTCTCTCCGCTCTCACGCTAATATGAGCAAATCTAACATGGGACGACTAATATGAGGAAATGAACTAATTGATTTGTGGAAATGAATTTGCTGAATTTTATTTTTTTTTTTTTTTCATTCAGTGTCTCTGCATGAGATGCACATGTGTCTGTGTGGTAGCGTGCTGCATGTGTTTATTTTATTTTTTTTTACATTTTATTTATTTATTTTAGCGGTTACTCGATATGTGCGTTCTAACATTAGCACAGCAGTCTGCTAATCCACTGTTAATGTGATGAGTCAAAAAAAAAAGCCTCAGTGTCACTTTGGTTTTCTCAACTTGTCACACTTGTCCTGTGGAGTCACACTGTTAACCCACCGGTAATGCCGTGAGTCCAAAAACTCTTCACCTTTTTTTTATAAAATCAGTTTTCCCTCCTTCACGCGGGTCGTCTAATCTCACTCTGTAATGTGAGAGAAACTGACTTAGCAGCTGTCACCGTCTTATTTAAATATTGTTTAACCGACAGTTTGTGACTGAGGATTATCTGTCTGTTTACATGTTTGTGTTTCCATCTGTTTCTCTCTCTGTCTCTCTCTCTGTCTCTCTCTCTCTCTCTCTGTCTGTCTCTGTCTCTGTCGCCCTCCCTGTTGTGTGTCCGTGTGCTCCGCGTGTCTGTCCATCTGTGTGGTTTTGTGCGTAGAAGGCAGAGGCTCTGGAGGCTGGCGCTAAACGCTTCGAGGATTTGGAATTCCGTCAGCTGGAGAGAGAGAGCGCGTTGGAGGAGGAGAAGGAGATGGCTAGTCGACAGCTGCTGCAGGAGAAGGCAGAGTACCATCGCAGCGTGGCCAAGAGGAAGGTAACCACTCAAGAGAAAAAGAAAAGAAGTTCATTTCACAGTGCTTTGGTATGGTTTAGTATAGTTTAGCATAGTGCTGAACTCTGTTTGGTAACCACTCAAGAGAAAAGAAAAGGAGTTTTGTTTAGTTAAGTTCATTTCAGAGTGCTTTGGTATGGTTTAGTATAGTTTAGCATAGTGTTTAAACCAGTTTAGTTTAGTTGTGTTTAGTTTTGTTTAGTCTTGTATGGCCTGGTCTGGTTTAGCATAGTTTTAGTCTAGTTTAAACTAGTTTGGTTTGGGCTGCATATGTTGCATATATGTTAGTTTAGTTGCCCTGAGTAGTCTTGAGTGTAGCCAAGAAGATCAGTGAAGCTGTTACTAGAGAGATTCAAAGTGAACTTTTAAAATGACATTTAACTACACCAATTTATAATACATAGAACTATCAGTTGTATACAGAAGAAAAAAAAGACAACAAAAATATATATCCCACAATTCCATAGGATAAGATGGCTGCTTTGGAGATCCAGGCCAATCAGCTTGGCCTTCAGGCTGCTCAGGACTGTGAGAGGATGGCCAAAGATCGCACGCTTGCCCTACAGATGCTCCAGAAGGTGGGTTGGACTTTTAGCCAGTGTCATGTCTGCAGTCTTTATTCTTCAAGTGTCTTGTGTGTGCCCACACTGGGAGCGGCATTCTGTATAAACCTATTCAGATCTAACAGTATACCAGTATACAAAATGACCTGAGGTTCTTTTGGCTTTTCTTTTCAGTATCTACCACATACTAATTAAAGAATGAATGAAATTAAAGAATAATTTGACCTGAGATTGGTGGAGTATTTAGATAAACAGTCATTGTACTGATCAGTTCTTCTATTCACAGTGCACCAGATCATTATAAAGCAACTGATGGAACAACATAAGGATTTTGTATAACTATGACTACTATATAACTATGTCATAATACATTACAGACTGCTTTAAAGCATGTACAAACATGTAAAGTTTTTTTTTTTCTGTAATGCTATTTCATCGCTGTGCTTTAGGAGCGGGAAAGATTGTCTGCCTTGGAGAACAGATACCACAGCCTAACCGGAGGAAAGAGCTTTCCCAAATCCTCCGACACGATAAAAGAGGTGAGAGAACCCCCCCCCCACCCCCGCGGCATTTTCCAGTCGGATTCACTGATCCGGACTGGACCTGCTGTCTGATTCTGTAGTCAACTGGCTCCTCTCTGGCACTGAAGCGACAGGACTTTTTCTCAGAACCAGGCATGCCTACAAAGAATGTGTGGAGAACTTATTTATTTTTTTGTTGTTGTTGTTGTTGTTGTTTTTTTTCCTGTCAGAGCTATTAATATTTCAGGGGTGTTGGTGTTTGTGTCTTAGAAGCTTTGCGCTTCTCGTTGAATTATTACATCTTTCTCTCGTGTGAGGTTTGCAAGTGCTGTTTTTTTTTTTTTTTCATGAGCAGTGGTCTGCATAGAGTGGCAAGATCGCCTGCGCTGTTGCCGCTGGTGACAGGCTCTATGAAAATGCATTTTTTTACTTTTTACTTTTTTTACTTTTGCAATTTTTTGCCTATGAAATATGTAGAAGGGAGTCCGAAGTTTTACGATTAACCAGAAAAGTTTTGAAACTGAACGCGACAGGATTTTTGTTGTTACTGTTTTGGGGGGGTTTTTTCCCCCCTCTCTGTAGTTCTTCTCAACTGTAGCTACCCCCCCCCACCTCTTTAAATATTATTTTTAATATTCAAAACAGGAAGTACTACACATCAGTGAACTTGACCTCACAGATGAGGTCCCTTCCCAGCATTCCCTGTGCCAACTACCTACTTCCTGTCACCAAACCACTCCCTTTCAGACATATCCCAGCAGGCCACAGGAGGTAACTATGTGGCGTGTGTTCACTTTACGCTCTTCAGAACTGAATCAGGATCAGTTTTCCCGTTTTCTTTCAGGTCTTACGGTGAAATGAGACTAAATTGTGGGGGGCTGATTCCAGATCAGTTATGAAGGGTTTAAATAACTGGGACAGAACACTAACTGCATGCGGCGTGATTCCACCTCCATTTTTGATCTCATACGCTACGTCCTACTTATGAAAAACATTATTCAATTTGTAACGTTGTCATATCCAGGACATTGCTATATTTAGGTCAGAGTGTGACAGTTGCCAGTGGTTTCCTTTATGAATCATAATGAATAAAAAATGTGCGTGTTTGTGTGTGTGTGTGTGTGTGTGTGTGTGTGTAAGTGTTTATTTGTCGCCGTAGCTTGCAATTTAAGCTGCATGCCCCTGTCTGGGTTGTTAAGTCTTGTTTTTTAATGGTGTAACTGGTGTTACGATATTCTCGTAGTGGGTGTATTTTAATAAGCTCTTGCGTTTGTTCCCTTGTGGTTTAGTGGGGAAAAAAACGTCATTAGACTCTGAGAAACACTCCAGACTTATTTCAGTGGGTTATTCCCAACCCTGCATGTGCCACACTCCCTTTGTGTTTTGATTTTTTTTTAAAAGAATGCTGAGATGTTTTTGTTGCCTTGCATCGGTGGATGCCAGCCTAAAACCGTAGTGGATTTTCAGTTTTGTTGGAAATGTACTGGGACGTATGTATTGGGCATTGCTATGTGTGTGTGTGTGTATTTTTTTTCAGGCTTGAATTTGACTGTTATCAGGCACATGTGAGCATGTGGGTGTTTGTGTGGATTTGACTGTTATCAGGCACATGTGAGCATGTGGGTGTTTGTGTGGATTTGTGTTACGTAGAGCAGACGTATGGTTCGTTTAAGTGGCAGCTGACGTGTGTACGTCTTGTGTGTGTGTGTGTGTGTGTGTGTGTGTGTGTGTGTGTGTGCGCGCGCGTGTGTGGGTGCGTGCGTGTGTGTGTGTGTGTGTGCATGTGTGTGGTCTCAGGAATATCTCAGACTCTCTGATGTGTATAAGATGTATGGAGCTGGTTGTGTCCAAACACAGAGCACCTCCCCTGCTCCCCTCTGCCTCCCTCTTCCTGCTCCCGCTGCCTCCAACGCATCTCGTGAGGTACCTCCACGCCGTTCACTCTCTCCTCCTCTTTAAACGCTTTTCGTTTTTATTCTTTCTTTTCTCTCTCTCTCTCTCTCTCTCTCTCTCCCTCTCTCTCTCTCTCCCTCTCTCTCCTCTCTCTCTCTCTCCCTCTCTCTCTCTCTCTCCCTCTCTTTGCTGTCTTTGAGTCTTACTGTGTCTTCTTTTTCTCTGGGTTTCATAAGACTGACCCTTCAATGTTTCTCTCAGATCACTTCTCAATTTTCACTCTCTTCATCTCTCTCTCTCCTTCTCTCTCTCTCTCTCCCTCTTTCTCAACATATCTCTCTCCCTTTGTTGCTGAAGCCTGACATCTTGCTGTGTCCTCAAAGCTGTCTCCCTTTCTTCCAAACTTCCTCTTTCTGTTAAACTTTACATATACTTCCTATCCTGTCTTCTAACAGTGATCTTTATCTTTTTTCTCCTCCTCCTTATAACTTCAGCACGCTCTTTTCCCTCTGTGTGTGTGTGTGTGTGTGTGTGTGTGTGTAAAAGGAATACGTGACAGTCAGTCAATTAAACCAGATCTACGGGATGCCCAGAGTTGACCCCTCCCCCACATCCCCCAGCCAATCATTCCAGGTCACTGTGGCTGACTCCGCCCTCTCCAGTCGTACCACACTATGTGGGTCTTCTCAGTCTCTGTGTAGCGAGGTGTGTGCCCTTCTCATGCCCAGCTCTGTGCCAGTGCCAGGACCAGCGTTTCTGTTTGAGCTGTCCTTGGCGTATCCCCTTCCAAACTGAATCGTTTTAAGTTTTTAATTCTACAAAAGGTTGTTTTGGGGCCTATCCAAATGTGATATCCGTTCTGTCTGGCTCTCTGAAAATATGATTTATCTTAGTTTATTAAGTTGTACTGGTATTACGACATGTTTAAACACAAAAGAGAGATAAGATCAGGAATGTTGGGGCTTTGAAGTAATCGTTTGATTTTCTGCATTATGAGATTTTAATGATATTAAAATATTCTGGCGTTCATGATATCGAAATGTTTTTCTCGTGTTCTGCGAGAAAACTTTGGAGTTCAAAACTTTTCTCTGTATCTCTCATCTTTAAAGTGTGGCCACGCTTCTCTTGCTCTTTCACTGACGCTCTTATTTTCCCCTCCTCCTCCCTCCCTTCATTTCTCTCTCTCTTTCTCTCTCCCCTTCTCTCTCTTTCTCTTGCTCTCCCTCCTCCTTATCCCTTACCCTCTCTCTCTCTCCCCTTCTCCCTCATTCTCTCTCTCTCTCTCTCTCTCTCTCTCTCTCTCTCTCTCTCCACTCCCTTTCCTTCTTTCTCTCTCTCTCTCCCTCTTCCTTTCCCTCTCTCTCCCCTTCTCCCTCTCTCTCTCCCTCTCTCTCCTGTGGCTCTCCTCCTCCTCTGTTCTCCTCTCCCTGGTTGTGTTGTATTTGTAAAGAGCCAGTCTGAATGGGGTAGGCCTCAGCTCCCCAGGCTGGATTTAGAGCGCTGGTACCAAGAGATCATGTCTGCTGGGCAGCCAAGCCAGCCCTGTCCCCCTCCTCTCCCAGCTAAGTCTCACTCTACACGCAGACCCATGCAGGTAAAGTCAGACACTCTCTGCTGTCTTCTCATGTCCTCTGTGCTGTCTTTCCTTTTCTGTCTGCGCTACTTCCCGGAATATAACTGGACTTGTGCATTAGTAACAGGTGCCAGTTTGAAATATGTATCGTCTTGTACGAGGCAGGTTCAGTTTACAAAGAACCTTCATCCAAAGGGTTTAGTTCACACGTGTAAAACTCTGCAAAGACCACAATGCCTTTGGGTCAGTAGACACTTTGCTGTTCGGAGTGAACTGACGTTCCTGGTTTAAATGGTCTCTGTGGTTCATGTTGTCATGCATTCAAGGTGTTGTGGTTGCCATGGTAACAGGGATTGTATCTGAACACCTGTGGTTTTGTTCTCAGGTATACAGGTGTAAACAGGATGAGGATGGAGCACAGACAGCATCACGCTGCACCTCCAACGGCACGTCCTCACCGACACCGTCAAAGACAGCTACACCCGGCAGAAACACACCCACCAAGGTAAAACAAACACACACACACACACACACACACACACATATACGATTACCCACCACCATCAAAGACAGCTACAACAGGCAGAAACACACCCACCAAGGTAAAACACACACACACACACACACACACACACACACAATTACCCACCACCATCAAAGACAGCTACACCAGGCAGAAACACACCCACCAAGGTAAAACAAACAAACACACACACACACACACACACACACACATACGATTACCCACCACCGTCAAAGACAGCTACACCAGGCAGAAACATACCCACTAAGGTAAAATACACACACACACACACACACACATACAATTGTTTACTACCAACCACCATCAAAGACAGCTACACCAGGTAGAAACACACCCACCAAGGTAAAACAAACACACACACACACGATTACTTAATCCCCATCACAGTTAAAGACAGCTACACCAGGTAGAAACACACCCACTAAGGTAAAACAAACAAACACACACACACACACGATTACTTAATCCCCATCACAGTCAAAGACAGCTACACCAGGTAGAAACACACCCACTAAGGTAAAACAAACAAACACACACACACACGATTACTTAATCCCCATCACAGTCGAAGACAGCTACACCAGGCAGAAACACCAAAGTAAGATGGACTTTGCCGATGTGGAACAATGTCACACTTCACCCTAATGGTCATCTCACACACACACACAAACACACACAAACACACACACACACAGCTACTTATACCTCACCACAGTCAAACACGCAGAAATACACCCAGCACGAGACACACACACACACACATATGCACATCTTTACTTATATATACCCGTGTGTAAGGCTGTTTTTTTTTTTTTAATGTTGTCCCTCTGTTCTCTACCGTTGTATTCATGATACAGGGCTGACTGTGTGTATGTGAAACCCTGTCAGAGTCCTCTGATTGGTTTACCCAGTCAAAGCGCTGTCAGACAGTGCACACCTATGTCTTTCAGATGGGATTTAAGGTTCGAATCCCAGTAGTGCAAGGTTTCCAACTGACCAGCAGCACAAAATTGGCCACATTCCTTTGTGTAGCTGTCAGACAGAATCACTCTTAAAACCCCCCCACCGTCACCCCCCCCCCCAGTACTTCTCACTGGTCCCTGACGGACAGGTTCCTGTGAAGGCTCAAGTCCTGTCTCCCAGTTACCACTCTTCCTCCCGGTCCTGGGTCTGAGTGTGAAAAAATGCAGTGACGAGCTTTGTGTCAGAGGAAGTGTGTCCCCCCCCCCACCCCCCCGCTCATCCAGGCAGGGCTGACCGTCGGCTGAAGGGCAGGCCGGCGTGAGGTCCTGGGTAATTAGACATTTCACATTCAGAAGAAAACAAGGGGAGAAAAAATAGAAATAGAAATAGAAATGGAAATGGAAAAAGTGAATTGTTTTCTGTAGTGAGGCTGTGGTGGTTGGATAGCATTGGATGGTTTGGGATTTCACTCCGTTTAAAAACCAGCGACCAAATTCATCAGTGACTATGGAAATGTTAAAAAAAAAAAAACCAAAAATGGATAACTACAGAGCAAAAATGCCATAAAGGAACCCAGGAGACTGACCAACAGTAACTTTATTGTCATTCTCTAAATCCAACCTTTTTAGGGATTTGTTAGGAGTACAGAAAGATCAGGTTTTTGTCCTGTACTATCCCGTTTCTATCCTGTTTGTCTGGTTAGTTTATGATTGTGAATTTAGTGCACGTTACACACTGACTGTCTGGACACCACTGATACAAACCACTGTTTCCCTTCTTCACCTTCTGCCCTCTGACCCCTTAGAGTCTTCAGGTGTCCCATCTCACCATCCTGTCAGACCTGCAGGAACTGCCAGCCGCCTCACAGAGCAAAGGTATCCAAACCGCGGAGTGGTTTACGCTGCTGGACACAGATACGCGCTATGAACCCAAAATAATCATGTGTGTTCTGTGATTATTTAAAATACATTCAGTACTCTGAGAGAGTTTTAACTCGCTGGACTCGCAGACTGCTGTGCGGTGTCTGTCCAAAAAAAAGCGCCGTTTTCTGCACTGCAGTGACGTAACGCTACGTGGACTGAATATTCATTAACTGTGAAGCTACAGTGTGTTGCCGTAGTGATAAAGCCACGTTCTCCTGTTGTGACATATTGGTTGGTGTCTTTGTGCGGTTCCCCAGGCCTCGCGGTTTCCGACGACCCAAGGGCGCGCCCCACGGAGCTGAAACAGAGGCCTGCAGTCGACGCTCAGTACCACTGGGGGGCACTACAGGGCTCCCAGACCCAGCTCAACGCTCCCATGGTGCATCACTCTATCTTGCACCATCAGGCACCACCCACTGGGGACCCAGCCTACGACACCCTGAGTCTGGAAAGTTCCGATAGCATGGAGACTAGCGTTTCCACTGGCAACAACTCCGCTTGTTCCCCGGAAAGGTGAGCCCATGTGAGACTGACGGGCGACTTGGTCGGTTGCCATGGGAACCCTTCACTCTGCCCCTGTTCCCTTGACAACAGGTCATCCTGCCCAATTTCTTCCCAATTTTTTTTTTTTTTTTTTGTCTTTTCTCTTGGCAAGACTCTTGCCCCTGCCTGTTTCCATGACAACGCATCCAGTTGGCAAGAGCCTGGAAAAAAATAAAGATAACAACTCCGCCTCCTCCTCTAAAAAAAAACAAAAAAAAAACAAAAAAAAAAAAACACACATTCCTCACCTGTTCAAAGTTGGGACTTGTCCTGAGGCAGAACATGGTTAGCCTTTCATAATCTCTAATCCCACCAGTACTCAACGCCTCAGGTGCCTCGACAGATGTAAAGCCCCGGCTGGAGACGCGTTCTTCGCGTCAGACTTCGCCAATCAGTTTTTTTTTTTCTGCGTTTCGGAGAGCGGTCGGAGAAAGCTACGCAATAATAGGGTGCACATTTCCCACAATCCCCTGGGTGTGCTCCCGCTGTGGCAGCGAGGTGAAATAGTAATGGGGGTGTTTTGGATCTCCTCTTTCGCAGCAGCAGTGGCGTGGCAGGAGTGAGACTGGAGGAGATGGAGAGAATGTTGAAGGAGGCTCAGCAGGAGAAGGCCAGGCTGGTGGAGAGCCGCGTGAGTTTCATGTAATTTTTATCGTGTGTGAAGTGAAATTTTGGTTGACACGTAAAAAAAAAAAAAAAAGATTTTTTTTTTTCATGAATTTTAAGGCTTATCCAAACTCCCCTCTGCCTCCTTTCCCTCTCCATTATAGATTATTCTTCACCTACAAAGAGAGACAGACATAAAAGACTTATCGTCTGCTAGTTTTGTAACATTAACATACATACAGACACTCACCCCGCCGATAATCTTTTCAGCTCTCCTCTCTACTAATATTGCTCACTGGGGTTTTACTAGTGTGTTTTTCTCTTCTCTTCATCTGTTCTTCTTTGCACTTGCTTGAGTGTCCCTCTGTGTCTTTCTCTCTCTCTCTCTCTCCCCCTCTCTCCACTCACTTTCCCTTTCTTCTTTCTCTCTCTCTCCCTCTCAGGAGAGGGAGGTGCAAGCTCGCCGGCAGCTGCTGGAAGAGGAGAGGAGGAGGCGTGAGGAGCTGGAGAGGAGACTGAAGGATGAGGCAGAGCACAGACAGAGATTAGTGGAAGAGGAGGTTAAACTAAGAGAGAAACACTGTGCTCAGGTCAGTGTAGGTGTCAAACAACGGCTCAGAGAAAAAAACGATCGTCCCCTGCTCACGGAGATCTATAAACCCGTCCGGCTCTAATCCCTAATCCTAATCTAACACAGCTGGCTCGCACATTCAAATGCACCCAAAGCCCTCTGTTACCGAAACGGCTGCGTCAGATTAGAGCTGGATTGAAATCCTGCCGTTTCCTGTGGAGGGAGTCACAGGTTAGGTGGGTGTCAAGACAAAGATTTAGAAGCAATAACTGATCTGTAGAGAAGTCTGCTGAGAAAAGGTGCTGTTTTCTTTCATAGACACAGATGCATCATAAAAGGGTATTCAAGGGCAGGGAGCACTTAGTCTTATCAGTCTCACACACACACACACACACACACACACGCACACACACACACACGCACACGTGTGTGGAAGCAGTAGGTACGGGTGTATCAGTTTTACAGGTATATGTGTCTTTGTGCAGTATCGCCGTCTGTAGCAGACATTTAGACGGTGCAATAAATGACCCAGGATCAGTAGAGCAGTCAAAGCAGCTTCAGTAAGAGATAAGAATGATGGTCTCCATGTACTGGCCTCAGGTCAGTGTTGAAGAGTATTCCCAGCTCCAGGCCAGGGGGACCCTCTGAGCAGGATCCGAATGCTGAGAAATACGATTCAGCTAACGGAGACCCTAGCGCCGGAGAGTCAGGTGTACCACCGCATCGGGGTCTCGGGCGATCGGTCGGGGGGGGCGCGTGGACGTGTTGCGAGGAGACTTGGGGAGTTTAGAGAAACAGCTCCACCGACTCCTTATCGAGGTCTCAGGAGCAGACAGGGAGCGTTTTGGGAGAGGAAGTGAAACACAGGCTTCACAGACTTTTCTCAGCAGCCAGCACTGCACAGCAGGAAGGCAGGAGAACAATCTACAACAGATGGCGAGGAAAACACAAAAAAGAAACGGGGAGAAAAAAAAAAAAAAAGAAAAAAGAAAAGAAAAAAGACAGGAGAGAGGAGAGGAGAGGAGCGCAGACTGAAAGGAGAGAGGAGGAAATGCGGAGTGGTGCAGGTGATAAAGCTGAAACGAGGGTAAAAGTGGAATCAAAAATAGGCACGCTGGATTTCATTCCATTGACTGTAAGCAGAAACTCAGTGAGGTGAACGGTGATCAGCAAATTAAAAATACTCACAAATACCGGTTGATAAACCATGATTGTGATTTTGCATAAATACTAACAGACAGATTCAAACTAGAGTTTAGTTCCTGGTCCCTTTTTTTTTTTTTTTTTTTTTTTAGAAACTAGAAATTGAAAAAAAAATTCAAATGAAATGCTCCTTTCTATTGATTATTATAATAAAATGTAATTCCTTAATAAATAATTACAAACTCACAACAAATGCATATAATTCTATAAACAAAATAGTAACATGTCATAAAAAACATGAAAATAGATAGTATGTGTGTATATATATGTATATGTATATATATGTGTGTGTGTGTATATATATGTATATATATATATATATATGTATAAAATGATAAGTGTAATTCATATAAATGTTCTCTACCGTCAGGCTCGTCCAATGACGCGGTATCTGCCGATACGGAAGGAAGAGTTTGATCTCCGTTCCCACGTGGAATCTTCCGGTCACTGCGTGGACACCTGTCCGTACGTCATCGTGACAGAGAAGATGTGCAAAGGTCATCTCGTCAAAATGGGCGGAAAGATCAAATCGTGGAAGAAGCGCTGGTTCGTTTTCGACCGCCTCAAGAGAACCTTCTCTTATTACATCGGTGAGAAAACCTTTTTTTTTTTTTTCTCTCTCTCTCTCCCCCCCAGATTACATCCTCAGATTACATCCCCAGATTACATCCTCAGCAAATACTTTGGGTGATTTGAAGAAATTATGAAATGTGGAAATACAGGAACGGTATTGATTTAATTTTACAAAAATTAGAATACCGTAACACAAGTTTTGATAAAAATCCTATATGCCACATCGACTTATTCTGTCAACACCATCATCATCATCGTCATCATCATCGTCGCCATCATTGTAAAAGTTTCTGCGTGTTCTTGCTGCTCTGGTAAAGATTTTTAAGTCTGTTTGGAGTGTAGTGTAGTCTGTTTGGGGTGCACGCACGTCGGGGTAAGACGCTCTGTACTCTGAGAGACGTGGAGATGCCAGTGCTTGGCTCGAACAGTGACTGGAGGTTCTTTTAAAGAACAGGCTGTCGTGTGACAGTGAAACAGTTGAAAACCATCAAAGACAAAAGCAAGACTGCACTTAAGATCTGCCAGATGCGTGTGTACTGTGAGATCCTCCACTGTTGTTGCCGCGGTCGAACAAGCGACAGAAATTACCGAATGTGGCCATTTTTTTTTTTTTCCCTCCCCCGACTTTCGTTCTTTATGTTTCTCTTTTTCTGTCTCTGTCTTTCTCGCTCATACACGTACACATACACCACACACACACACACACACACACACACACACACATGCTGTTTGCTCATGTATGTAGCCTTTTCACCCTCTCACTCCTCATGTTAGCACTGATGAAGATGATGATGAAATAAACTGCAATTCTTTCTCCATCCATCCTTGTGTTTGGAAGGAGAAGAAGAAAAAAAAAAACAGGGGGGGGGGGGGGGGGGGGGGGGGTTTGGTTTTGCAGGATTTACCCCTGGCATAGTAGTGACTAACAAAACCAGACTTATAACTCCTGCAAAAAAAATTAAATAAATAACTAAAGCGAAAGCAAATTACGTAGCGGATTTGTATGAGGAAGAGAGACAGGCTTGTTGTAGTAAATGGGAATGATTTCAAAGGGTTTCCACTGTAGACATCCCCTTAACAAAAGCTTGACAAGGGGTCACCTTAGGCTTAGACCTTCAGCAGCCGTTAGTAGCATCGCGCCGAACCGTGAGACAAAACTCATTTAAATGAACAAGCTTTTCGGTGGCAATTAAAAAAAAAAAAAAAAGAAAAAGGGGAGAAAAAAAAAAAACAAACCCAAACAAACTGGGATGACGGCTAGCGGCAGGCAGAGCTCAGTGTCAATTCAAATTCAAACCGGGGCCTGTTTATGAATTACTCATATGAATGCGGGTTTTGTTTGTGTCTTAATGACATGCATATGTATACCATAATTATTCATTATTTATGAGCCCTGTTGCCTATGCGTTCATGAATATACATTATTTTCATCAGATGAAAACAAAATCTGAGATGTAGACAAATTCCACCTCATGAACACAGAACAATCTAACGTCTGTAATAATGATGATATAATTATATCATTTTCAGAATGATATTTAAAAAAAAAAAAAAAAAAAAAAGTATTAATATCCTGGGTCGGGTGGAGCTTTGTCCATAGCACTGAAGATCGACATCAGATGTAGTGAAATGTTTGTAATCTCAAAACCTTTCTCTTTTCAGACAAGCATGAGACCAAGCTGAAGGGCGTGATCTATTTCCAGGCTATTGAGGAAGTTTACTACGATCACCTGCGTAGCGCAACAAAGGTGAGTCCCGTTAACGGCCGACGCCCGACGTCCGAACGCCACGACGCGGCAGGGCGCTACGGCACCGCCACTTCAACGTGGCCGGCCACCGTCTGCTCTCTCAAACAGTAACTTCACCGAGCGTGTCCTGAAAGTTTAACCAGACAGGCGTCTCCACATAAAGAGAATTTCTGAGGGCAAGCGAAAAGAGAGACATCAAAGAGCACACTGTGTGTTCATTCGGTCTTGGTTAGGGGTTTTTTTTGTTTTTTTTTTCCTTTTTTTGTAAGTTATTTATTTCTCTCTTTATTTATTTTCATGACTTTTTCCTTTATTTCCTTATCATTCTGTACTGTTACACTTCCTTTCATCCTTATTCCCATTTCTCCCTCTCTCTCTCTCTCTTTTTCTTGTTTTGGCTCTGACCTGTTCTCTCACAGAGTCCGAACCCCTCGCTGACCTTCTGTGTGAAGACTCATGACAGACTGTACTTCATGGTTGCCCCCTCACCAGAGGCCATGCGCATTTGGATGGACGTCATAGTAACAGGCGCCGAGGGTTACACGCAGTTCATGACCTGAGGCCGAGTTACCGCGCTTAATACCCCCCCCCCCCCCCCCCCCCCCAGTGCCCGGAAAAATGCCGACAAGGCATCCGCCAGGAGAGAAGCCCATGGAGTGAGTGATCTCCGGCTTTTTTTCACAGACATATCAACGCCAGCCCGGTAAGCCTCGGCTCTGGTCCTCCTTACGGCGCGGGACCCGGACGCGACTTTTGATCAGATGCAGGACGCTGGCCAGATTCCGCGTTGTGGCAAAACTGACGCTCAGTCCACTTGGTGCTCCTCAAACATAGCTGCGCAGACGAGACCACGACGTGAAGCCTCTCAATTATGTTTATAGAACTTATTTTGTTAACTTAAGAAAACCTGTAAACATTTGTGATATTAAATGGAAAAAAAACAAACAAACAAACAAACAAAACAAAACCATAAGGCCTACGTGAATTACTATGCTTCTGGATGATAAAAGGGAACTTTAAAATAAAGAAACTACATCAGTGGTATTTTTAGCCCTTTTTTTTTCCCCAAAAGATATGAGATGACAGCTGCTTTCTATTACAAGCTGATGTTTTTTCCGTGAGAAATTCTTACTTCAAGCGTAAGTACACACGCTCTACTTTTTTTTTTAAAAAAAAACGCTTTGAATTATTTCTATTAGACAGCGCAACCTCACACAGTCAGCCGTCTTTCATAGAGCTACGTGTAAACATTTATATATATATATATATAAAAAAAAAAAAAGGATTCTAGTAAGATATTATCTGATACCGTATTCCACACAGTGTCATTGATTGCATTAAAATAGTAAGAGTTACAGTATTGAGTGAAAATGCAGCTGTAAAAAGCTGATTGGCTCCTCTGCCAAACTGATTTTCAACACCTGCAAGGATTAAACTGAACGTGTCATACCCCTGACTGCTGCTTGTATATGTTTTTCAAACTTGTCTGTTTCATGTACACTTAACCACACGTGTCCGGTGTTGTAAAACGTGACTGAGAACAGCGTGTTAACTGTCTGCCTTACTGCATTGTTACACAGAAGTATCCGTTAGTGTAAAGGGACCATCTGGTAACTTTTCCCAGGGTTTATTTATGTTGGTTTTTAATATGTTTTTTGTTATTGCGTTTTTTTTTTTTTTTTTTTTAAAGTGCCTACCAAAGCTCTGTCCTCACTGTTTTCTCGAAATACCAGGAAATAACAAACTCGAGATCTGAAAGATAGACCAGCTGCAATCATTTAAAAATAAAAAAGATACCAATGATTTTCATGAGTGGACGTTTTCCTGAACGTGACGAAATGTTGTGCCTTTTCTTTTTTTTCCTTTTTTTTCCGTCAGTTCTTTTTCTTCTCAACGGTTTGAAAATGTAATTATCTACTCCTATCTGATTTACAACAATAACCTGTGATTTAATAGTCATTAAAGTCATTCATATACACACTATTTAATATACACATCGGTATATCATAGGTGCTTCATTTAAACCTTCGAGACAAAATGGTCTCAGCTCAGTAACACTTTGCTGTATCACTAATAACTGTGCATTTGTTTTACAATCTCTTTTCTTTATATTCATTTCATTTGTACTGGAATATATTTGTTTCCTCTAAGACATACAGTGTAAAACTTGGGCCAAATAAAAAAAAACCTTCAGTTGGAACGAGGAGTCGGAACCTGGTCATTTCACAGACGTGTGTTGTAGTACTCGTACCGTAACAGACTTGTTTAGTAGCATTAAGCTCTCTGATGCAGACTGATGAATAAATAAATGACAAAGTGTAATTGCGGTGATTAAACTAAATAGTGGGTACAGGCTGTATTTGATTTTAAAAAACATAAGCAGTGATGATATGGGGGGGGGGGGGGGGGGTCCTGTGTGACAGAAATGAGAGCGCTGGGGGGGATGTTGTAGGGTAGTGTCATCTTTCAGTTCATTTTATTGTGTCTCATCACTGACAGCATAATTTGCATCTGTATACTCACTGTATTCCCAACACACTTGTCACGGTCTCATGCATGCATGCAGGCAGGTTCACGCACCTGTGAATACACACACACACACACACACACACACACCAGCAATGACAGAAACAAGAAAAATACATTTTCTCACTTAATTCAAACGTGCTCTGCCACACAAAACACACACACACACACACACACACACACACCCACACACGCAAATACTGAAATAAAACAGAAAAGACTGCCCTCTTCACAAAGTAAGTAATTTGGGTCTTAACCAAGCATTAACTGACATTTATAGATGCGTGTATAAGTGTAATATGCGTCTACACGCAAGTCACGGAAAGATACCGCGCACGCAGGTGCACAATTAATGCGAAAGCACCCCGTGCCTCACAGGAACGGTAAGAGCGGTTTCAGGTGGAAGAGCAGGATTATTAGTTTATACAGATGCCAACTATACACCCTCTTAGCCTTTTAGAAACAATTATTTCATATAAAAAAATTGTTTCACACTACATGTCATAACTATATGATATAATTCAGATGCCTTTCTAGCTGTACAGATAGGCCTGCGCTGTCTGAGAGCCGAGAGAAAACATCCTTTGAAGTCTCCTATTAAACGAACAAACAAATACAGAAAACGGCTTTGTGTTTTTGTTATTGTTTTGGCAGTTCCTTACCGCCCCTGATTTAAAATTCATCCAAGCGGTATGTTGCTTTTGACAAGGATGCTGAGTGAATATTAACCTCGCGTAATATTTATCATGACGACAAGATAACCAGCAGGGGGTGCCATTGTCCATTTTACGCCTCTCTGTTGTCATAGCACCAGATACAGAGGCGAAGATTCTCCACTCGGCTCGGTGTTCTGAGAGGCCCAAAGATGAACTCTGCCGTTACCACAGCGTACGACTAATCACAAATGACATCACATTGCTAATGAAACAACGGTCACATTTTTTTACTCGCAGTTTTGACTGAATTTTATTTTCACGTAATATAGGCATATGACGCTAGATTTTGAAAAATTCGAATTTAAATAAGCTGACTAATCCCACGATGGCACACTATGTTTGAGAAAATGTCTAAACGCAACATATCATTCGCTACTCCAAAGAAGTAGGCTCAAACACTGAAACGTTTTAAAATCGTAAAGTATTATACAGTTAACCGGATTCCAAATACGGCAGTATATATATAGGCCTGCATGTATAAAAACTTGATAGGATCTGGCAATTGCGATCTTTTGCATTATCCTCATGAATCTACCGCACTCTTCGAAGAATTCCAAACACAACCAGAGAGAAAGCAGACGTATTAAAACCACTTTAAGGTAGAGGGGTTTTTTTCTAATCATGGTAGGCGTGACTCACAACGACCTACCCAGCGGCTGCGTTAACACGTCTGACGGCTCTGGGGACCGCGAGCATGTCTCGCAGACCCTCTGAAGAATGAGCTGACATGACAGTTGTTAAGACACCGCTGATGCTCAAGATGACATTGAGGATCCACACGAGAATCAAGTGCGCCTGACTTTGAAGCCCACCTCAACACACACACACACACACACACACACACACACGCCCATCTGAGAAAGTACTTGTGGAAAGCCCACATCACAAGAAAAAGTGGGGGCTTCTTAACTACAGAAACTACAGAGAGAGAGAGAGAGAGAGAGAGAGAGAGAGCATGCTAACAGAAAATAATTGATTTGTAGTTCAGAAAAGCTTAATTAACGGTGCCCACTGAGTGTGAAAAATTGCAGTGCAGCGACGGTTAAGACTCGGCCGGCTTGCCCTTGACTGCCTCCAGTCTCGCTCCGCGCGGTTTATTTGAGTTTGACATGCGAGACGCAGCCCAAACCCTGGGTCCTCCCGTGGGAGTAGTAAAACAAATGGTCTCACTCAAAATCAAACAGCTCTAATTCTTCTGCTGCTTTCTCACTGGAATAGAGTCTGGGAAAATCACTGCATTATGTGCATGCAAAGAAGCAGCGTTGCCTGTCATGCAACATGTATTAATTGCCTATTATCTGACACTTCATTCTTCAATCTGAAGATGATCTCTCTCTCTCTCTCTCTCTCTCTCTCTCTGTCTCTCTCTCACTCTCTCCCGCTCCCCCGTCTCCCTCTCTCTGGTTCTATGGGGGAAAGGATTCTTCGATCGTTAACTTTAAACTGACAAAGAAGCAAACAAGCCCTTGGCGTGCCTAAGTTTACCACGCGTCAGAGAGAGAGAGAGAGGAAAAAAACACAAACAAACACGGATTTTTCATGGATAGTCCGGCATGGAATAAATTACAAAACAATAACCAAAGTATAGGTCATGCATTTTATACATTATGGAAACCTCAGATGTTTTGATCGCATGCACAAGACAGTCAAAAGTAAAGAAACAACAGCGAATTCCAAGAGAGATGGTGATGAAATTGTGATGTAACTGGTACTAATGTGCGATACATGAACTTGGCATGCAGCCCTGGCTCCCCCCACCCTCCACTTTACTCAGTCTGGCTATGAGTAATATATTCTATTCCAGAGGGGTAACCTCACTGACCACAGAAACAAACAAACATTATCAGAGCCCTCCGAGGAGCTTTTGAAGAAGTTAAATGCTTTATTATTCTTCTAGCCTCCGAACTGGATGTTCTTCCCGTTTGACCGCAAAACTTCCCGAACACAACACAAGGCCTGAGTTTTTTTTTGTTGGTTTTTTTTTTTGTTTTGGTTGTTGTTGTTGTAGGGTTTTTTTTTTTTTATAGACGAAGTATAACTGAGCAACTAAGCAAACTAAGCAGTTACACTTTGACTGCTGCTGTAGAGGCCCCATTGAGTCTCTTCTGCCTTTAACCTGTGTTAATTGTACGGGTCAGTAAACACGATACACAAAGGATAGCCTCGCTCAGTTATCACGGCACATCAGAAAAAATAGGCCACATTTACAGGCATATGAAACGAATGTTAAATACTGCTAATGAATAATAAAGGGTTCAGGGAGACATTCTACGTCGGTAATATCCTTTAATCTGTCTATGGTTAGGTACCATGTGTGACTTGCTGACTTTCTCACACGCTTTGCGCAAACAGGATTCCCCGGTGGACCAATTAATGCACGGCGAGTTGGGAGAGTCAGCGCTTTCCTAGGAGAGATCCCTCAATTCAACAGCCGTTATTATCTCACCCGCTTTTCTCTACGTTACGACCGCGGTCACGAAGATTGCATCAGGCCTTACTTCCACAACTTCTCGGCTGAACCGGCTTACGGGAGGAATTACAGTATCACAGTAACATCAGAGGAATGTCTTTGATTCAAAGGCCGATGGCGGCTCTAGGAGACAGCAGGTGTCAGTCTGTGACACGTAATTAGGCCTAAGTATAAACAAATGCATTTTGTCAGTGGGAGCAATGTGTGTGTTTTTCCCCTGGTAATGCCAGTTAATAATCTGCTTAACATATTTATTCATATAGGGATTTCTGCAGATTTCCGAGCCCATATGTTTAAAAGGGGAACTCCCCAGATTTTTACAGTCATTGCTGAAGATGCAATATCCTTCATCTAAGTGACGTTATTCACTGGAACCGCAACATTTGTTTACGTGTAGCCCAGCTATGTTATGATAGATAGATAGATAAAAAAAAACCTTCAAAACAAACAAAACACAAAGTCATTGGCATTTTGTGGCCATAACGACACGAAATATTTAGGCTATATAAACACAGAAGTAAACTCATATTCACATCATACAACCGAGTGTGATTTTTAAACGAGATTTTATGACCGCCCAGATGCACCGTTTTAACATAAAAAGTTCATTGCACCACTTGTACGTCTAATTGTACGTCAGCGGGATTTGTGTCATGTCTGTGTTGTAAAGATATATTCATTAAGAAAACTTTTGAATGGTTGACATTTCGCAGGCACGGGAGACGAAAACTAGTGAGTGAAAAACAGACCGAACAGGAGCGGCGAGAGCAAGCGCAGCAAATCCCATGGCAACAGCAACCAGAAAACATTTCTAAAATAGGGGGCAGTGTTCGCTATTACTATAGCAACAGGCAGACATAGCTCCTTCAATCAGCTTTGGGATTTGCTGAAAGGGGGAAACAAAGCTTGATTCTTTGCATAAGCATTATTAATGGGAACTATAATAGTTTTAATGGGATGTACATTTGATCTGGCCCTTTTGTGTCTCTCTCCGTTTGTGACCGATTATAACTCACAAGGGACACCGAGTTCGTTCGCATCAGGTACAACTACCGGTAAAGTGGTAGGACACAAAACAAAGAGGTCGTCCCCTTACTTCACCGTGTCAGTAAATCCTGCTTTTCAGACCCTGTTAATGCGTTCCATGGGATTATTTGGGGACTTCTGTTGATGGGGGACGAAAGACCTCCACTTGTCATCGTTCCCTAAGACACATAAAGAAAAAAGCTAATATCGCCTCAGCAAAGAGTCTTTCACCCTCTCCTAATTTACTTTTTTTCTTCTTCTTATTTTCCAAATATTATGCACATTTGGAGATAAATGCTGGACACCGTTTTGTTGTCTGATGTGAGATTTCAAAACAGTAAGTACTACTTAAATAACAATAAGTAATCTTATAAAGTAACAAGTGTTGCTTAAGGTGCCCACGAGATCTTAAGCATACCTTTGCAGTTGCTCTCGCCTTACTATGATGAAACAAGTTAATGTTTTGGTTAGAAATTAGTGAAAGTTTAACAAAGAATAGTAGCATATTACCTTGCGAAACCCTATGAGATAACTGTAAGAATATGTAAGAAATTATTCACATATAAAAACTTTAAAACAATGTTATCCATGCCCTTTGCCAAAGTTCTGTTAACAGTCGGAACAGTTACAGCGAACTTCACCGTTTTGTTGATTTACTCTCGGGATGTTTACGTGAAACATGTGCACAGAGAGCGGTAAAATGTGAAACCATTGGGATACAATGTCTGAAACAATCCAGCCAATCAAACAACCGAACGCCCTACACTCGACCAATCGCTTCTCGCCTCGTTCAGAAGATCTGGCGAATCTGCGAACAGCTAGCAGCGCTGATGCAACGAACCTGCAACAACAGCCATGCATCTCCTGGGTAGCCAAAAGTGTTCTTCCCCGCTGCATGAAATTAAATAGTCCCTGTGAAACAGTATGTTATGATAGCAATCTGCCACGTTAAATCAATATTGAATGAATCAGATACATGGAAACAATTACATTTCAAGCCTCTCTCAAAACCGCAGTGACAGCTTTAACTCAAAACAGAGGTAGAACATCTCGACAGTTCATTTCAGTTTTAAGGTGTAATACCACTATTTTACAGTTACCCACATGTTATAAAACAATAGCTGACCCATAAACTGTAATCCGATATAGCCTTCTCTGGGCGGGCCAATTTGTCAAGACCAGTGCAGGGCGGAGGAATCTACGGCACCGGGGGCTGACCGTGTGACGCAGTTGGTTGCTAGGTGTGGATGACCTGATGCATTCTCTCAATTAGCTGATTCTCAGTCATCAACTCCATCACAACAAAGCAACACAGTCTGCACTTCTGTCCCGGATACTCCGACGGAGACATGGATTTTTAATTCTCTTAAATCCGCGACATCTCCCAAAAAGCGCCGTGCTTTGCACTTGCAACGCACTCTAAACTCAAAACATTTACTGCAAGAATGGAGTAAGTTGAACTTGTTTGTTTCTGCCGTTTCTGCCTGCTTTGCGATATTAGGAAAGTTTGATGTTAGATTATGTGTCAGATGAACGTACTGTGTTTTTCCTTTTTCTTGAAGGGGGTTGCTCTACCATTGTTTTTACATTTAAGGCTACATGTTACAAGTTTTGACTTTTACTTATTGGGAAGTTTTAGGAACTGGCTGTGGTCTATTCAACTGTTGCTGTCGACATGGCAACAGTTGAATGGAGTTTTGTAACTTTGTTGGCTGTTGTGTTCAGATGCGTTGTCAGTTTACATTTGTCAGAGTTCTGATGTGTATGGTCTGTCCATAGATTTATCTGCATCAGGTACACATGGAGTATTTTTTCAAATATCGTTCAAATAAGAAAAATGCGAATTAACAAGTGTCATTCGCGTTATTACTTTCCATTTCCTTTGTTCCGTGGACGTGCTTTGTTTACTCTTTGTATTAATAGATACAATATGTCTGTTTTATCTGGCACATAAAGTTGATTTTTGAATAGCTAGACTGTTTTAAACACATGAAACAGACAGTATATAAGTATCTCTGCTCTATGGTTATTTGAGTGATGGACTGTGTCGATAGATTTGCATTGCTGCTTTAGGAAAATAAGAGTAGGTCCAATGGAAAATTTCGGTGAAATCAGTCAAAGCAATTTCGGAAAAAAAAAATACCAACTGATTTGCATTACGTCATTGGCTGTGGCCCACGTGCTATCTGGACATATCAAGATGAGTGCATTGTGCACCTGTCTGTGTGTTTTCGGAATTTAACCCGTTACGGACAGTTTTCTGGGTCTCTCTGGCAACACCTTTCTTAGAGGGTTCCTACTAGACTGCTGGCCATACTGGTGAATCTAACCTGTTGCTTTCTGGCTTGTAAACATTCTCAATCTATGGCACTGACTGGTGAACAGACAACGGAGCGTCACGAGATCTTAACTTTGTAACGGTACAATGACTTATTTGTTGGCTAACTTTGGATTGGTATGATAGTGAAAGAATTTCAGTTGTGAAGGGCTAATATGAGAAAACGCTTTTTTTCATAGTAAGTTAGGTATGCAGTCGTGCATCGCAGTGTTTTGGATGGTGTGAATGGGTTTTTGGGTAGCCTATTATTGTAAGGATTTTGACTTGGAAAACAACTGGTTAACTCGCCTTGGGCTGGGCTTCAGTCAGGTTCACTGGGACTTCAGTGTCTTAAGTGGCCACCAGGGATGAATATGGAAGGAACAGTAAAGGTTTTTAAATGGGTCCCACGACAATGAGCAGTGTGACCTCAGTAATATTTAAATATTTGACAGTTATTTACAGTTATATTATCACATCATGTAAATGAACTTATAATGTAGTTGTAAATGAAGCTGATTAATAAGTTCATTTATAATCTTTTTAAAAATTATTTTTGTGAAACATTTGTTCTTGACTAATTTCAACACAGATATTCAGCATAGATGTAACTTTACAGTAGAAAGCAGTCACAAACTGTAATAGTAGCTATAGAGGTTTTCGAAGCATCGAGGCTTGTGAGTTTCTCCAGCTGTAGCTAACCAAAGCCTTTCATGCTATCATATGGTCAAGTTTTTTCTACTCTGGTTTGATACATGGTAAATCATGACTGGCTCAACCCGAGCATCCTAAGAATTCAGCCACCCTTAAGAAATGTCCCTGCTAAGGTTGTCCTTTTCCGGGTTTCTTTTTTTTTTCCTTTTTCTTTTTCCTTTTTCTTTCTTTTTTTTTCTTTTTTTTTTTTTAGGTTTCATAATGCTTACCCAGCCCTGTTTTCTGTGGCTCAACTCACGAACTTCACAAACGCCAAACGTACATCCGGAACCCTGAACTGTGAGACCGACAGACGGGATGATGGCGGTGTCAGCACCCATTTGGAAGACTCTGCTCGTCTGCCCGACAGATCCCCTCGCTCTCTCTCACCCACAGGCTAACCTCAGCCAATCAGAGGGGCATAGGGGGGAGGGGCCAGAGGGGAGCCAGCACTTAATTGGTGAGTTGCAGTGAGTACAGTTTTTTATTTTTCCCAGTTTCAGGTGGGCTCCGCACTGCAGCACATTTCGTTCTCCTTGAACAGTGAGTAATACTACTAACATGGACCTAATTTTTATTTTTAGTCTGTCTTTTTTTTTTTTCCCCCCTTAAATTTACAAGTTAAAATATTGCTGCTGTTTGTTTGATTTGATTTGATTTTTTTTTTTTTTTGATTGCACATTTTGTAGCTCTGCCATTATTATTTTAAACAAAAAAAAAAAAAAAACGCTGTAATTGTCAGATAGCAAATACTGCCAATAGTCAGTTGTAGTAGCTCATTTATACCTGTTTTTGATGTGGCTAATTATGAATTTTATTGGAATGTTTAACAATAATATTTATTTTTCTCTTTTCCCAAATAGGTGATGGTCTTGCAGACTGGATGACGGAAGAAGTGGATTTCTCCTCTTACCTCCCAACCCCCCACCCCTCTCCTTCCCCCACTGCATCCCTTCCCCCCTCACCCCTCCAGCATGACATACAGGTGCCCTCTGATTTGGAAGTCATGACATCTCTGCTCCAAGAAGAACTAGCCCAGTTGGAGGATTACTTCCTGTCTGATCCGCTCCCAGAAAAAAACACCAAACTGGGCAAATGCGACAAAGGTCCGCCACCAGTGGGTCCCTCATCGTACTACCAGCTGCCCTATGGATCATATTCGACGACTAACCAATCAGAATCTAGCCCTCTACTTGTTACCCTAGCAACTGGGGAGCTAGACCTCCTGAGCTTTTGTGGGGGCCCCATTGGCCGATCCAAGATTCCCAGACACGCCCCTTACAGTTGCAGCCGCCCCAATAGCAACATATGCGGCCGCAAGAGAGTTTCGGATGGGGCAAGGGTAGTAGAGGGGTATGAGAATAGCATCTGGAGTTCTAAAGGAAATAGCTCAGGTAACTCACCCTTGACGCATGGTGGGACCTACAGCTGCATCGAGGACGAAAGAGTTGTAGGCAAAGGGTACTGCTTGGGAAGTGCGGTTGAAATCAGAAGATGCACCATTTTACCCAAAGAAGAGAAGAACTGCCGCTACACCGACGAGACCATCGGCGGCGGAGGCAAAGCCATCGGCGGCGGTTACGGCTTTGGCGGACACATACAGGTCCCCCACAAAAAAGACGAAATGATGATGTACGGCGTCCGAGAGGTCAGCGTAAGTGGAATGGGCGGCAGCGCGCAGATGGAGGTGATGAACGAAGGCAAAGGTGACGGTAGCGACGTGGCGAAGGTCAACGTCCCCTGGAAGACGGAGTCCAACGACGGCTGTTTCCTTCAGGGCATCCCCCAAGAGGAGGCCTACCACAACTTCCTCGGGGCCATCAACGAGCCGGTCAAGGCAGAAGGTGTAGACATGGGTCATCGTCAACACAGCAACTACCACTGTGGCTTTCTGGAGGGACAGAGCAACGAGTGCTTGGCGGACAGGCAGGGATCCGAAGTGGGATCTCCAGGCCCGAGAGGTGTCCGAGGGCTGAAGGAAGATCACTGCGCCGTAAAGCCGGAGCTGGAAAGCCCCCTCATGGAAGCCAATCAAGGAGAACGTAAACAGAAGAAGAGGGACCAGAACAAGACTGCTGCCCACAGGTACAGAATTAGCAGCCACTGTTAGGGTCGTTAGTGGGGGGGGGGGGGGGGGGGGGGGGCTGCAGCACTACCGTCAGATGACATATGGAGGGCTTAGCTGGCTGTCGTTGAAGTGAATTTGAAGTTTTAACATTTTGGAACGCGACCTTTCTGATTTACGTTGAAAGGGTGTTGTTAAATGTTCCATTGTAGTGTTGGTGAAACCCAATAGTATGGTGGGAGCAAATTGCCAGAAGACCGTAGGTTCCTTGCAACGACACTCAAAACCTTAAAGCGCTTAAGAGGTTAACTAGCAAAATATTCAGTGACTGTAGCAGTGACGATCGTGTTCTGATCGGAAAATCTCTCATCATCTAAATTACGTGTCTTGTAACCATTTCCAACAGGTATCGCCAGAGGAAGAGGGCGGAGTTGGATTCGCTGGAGGAGCAACTTCATGGTCTGGAGGGTCGAAACCGTGAGCTTCGAGACAAGGCTGAATCAGTGGAACGAGAGATCCAGTACGTGAAAGACCTCCTGATTGAAGTGTACAAGGCTCGCAGCCAACGCCTAAAACAGGAGACCAGCGCCTGATCCGAAGAGCTGTTCCAACCACCAGACATCCGAATCGCTGGACAACGGATGATGCCTCTGCAAGTAGAATTCCTAGCGACATAACAAGGGAATGGAATTTAAGTTGGAATGTTTAATGACTGAATGTCTTTCTGTATGTCGTTTTGTTTTTGTTTGTTTTTGTTTTTTGTTTGGTTTTGTTTTGTTTTTTTTGGAAGGACATTTGAAGGAACGGTGCAGGGGTAATAATTGCATGTTACAATTCCAATTGATTTCATTTTCACGTTACAAACTGACAAAGTCCACCAACAGCTGCAGCACAAACTTCCACTATGACAGCTCCAACTTCTCAAAGTGAGAATGCACTGTGATTCCGACATGTCTTAAAACAATGGTCAGGTTTTTTTTTTTTTTGGGCTTTTTTTCTGTTTGTTTAAGAGTCTTCTTCCTCCAAGAGTGATAATTGAAACGGGTCCTCATCAAGTCAGTGATCTAGCTTTAAGAATCAAGCTTTTATTTATCAGTCATGAGTCAACAACTGTCCATTGGGCACTGATATTGGGCACCTTATACACTGGCATAAGGTCACTTTTACACACACTTTTACTCAAGCCAGAATTACTGCCTGTGTTTATTGGAATATATTACAGATTATTCAGTATTTATTTAAATTTGCTGTTTTGAACTATCTGTATAATTTTCTGAAATCTTGTTTTCTTCCACTGAATCAATGAGAAATAAGCACTGATGAGAAAAGCAATCTGTCTCTCTCTCTCGCCAATATTTAATTTCAGGGCAAACACGTTTTCCAAAATAAATATTCCCTCAGGAAGACTGAGCCTGAAGAGGTTGTTTTAATCCTAGTCCGAGGTTAACTCTGCAGCTCAGGTATGAAATTGATGTCCAAAGTCCTGGAAGTTAATGTCAGTTTGTAACTCGATGCTGAAGATACAACGGCGCTGCCTGACCTTAGATGTGTTGGTTTAATTATTTTCCACTTTTTTTTCTTTCTTTTCTTTTTTTTTTTTCCTGTTTTTTTTTTTTTTTTCTTGCATGGCTAAAACATCATCGCTTTTGAAACGAATGCTTTGGATGACACGACATCACAGCATATTTTCCATTTTACCTTAAAAAAAAAGAAAGAAAAAAAGGTTCATGTAGATGCGACTCTTTACTTAATCATGTCATAAGTAATGATTGACTTGGGGAGATGACTTCACAAACTGCTGTGTGGCCCCGTGTCACTGCTGTAACTGCGAAAACAATCAGGGTATATGGTTTTTTTTAAAAGGTTTGTGTGCTCTGATTTGTAGTTTTAAATTGTATCTTGAGGGAGAGAGTTAAAAAAAAAAAATCTTTATAGCTCTACACCTTTTTATATTTTTCACTAGAATGTTTGTGATAGCTGAAAGTTTAGCTTGAGCTGCAGCCTCTGTGCTTCTTAGCAATATTTCATTAACATTCATTTATCGATAGTAAATTTTAGTATGATTTTGGAAATATATCAGTTATAAATTATATATACTGGGTTCCATGTACACCATCAGATTAAGGCAGTAGGCTTTTATAGTTGAACATTTGGGCGGATTCTGATTTTATGTCTACACTACACAAGATGCAAAAAAAAAAAAAAAAAAGAAAAGAAAAGAAAAGAAGAAAAAAAGTTTAACCTGAAAAGCAATCATGTTTGTATTGAAAGGAAAAAAAATATTGTACTTTTTCCATTTATTTGTTTAAATGCATTTCTAGGCAGGCTTCACGTGTACTTAGAAACCTGAATGTTATATTAAGTCTATGGAATTGGTAGATATCGAAGCCGTATTCATTTAAAACTTTTACGCTTTGACCCGGGCGATGTACAATCATGTTCATGAAATATAGCTAATATTGCAGCGTTATTTACAGTCAGTTGTGATGTTAAAACATGAATGTTTGAAAAGCTGAATTCCACACACTGAGCCACATGATTTTATAGAGTTTACATCATTCCGGATGAGAGATTTCGATGTATCATCTACAAAATATTGCTTTGTGTCTCATGTCATTCCTTTTATCCAAATAAAGTGATTTGTGTCGGCATTAATGCATATCGGAGCAAACGGGTGGATGTGAGATTTTTGGGGCTTGGCTAAGGGGGATACAGCTGAAAAGAAAAACGGTAGGGGTTTTTAATGAAATTAACCGGGTATAAGGGACATTCGGGGAATTGAATAACGATTTGACATCAGTCGGTGAAAGGGTTTAACGTAATTCATGAAAATTGAACTCCAGACCCTGAAAAAGAACCTTTTGACATTAGAGAAAAATGTTCAGAAATTTATCCGTGAATATTAAATAACATCAGCATCTTAATGTTGCAACACTGAAATTTCACATTTTAAAAAATGATCTTATCGATACATTTTAATTCGAATGGACAACGTTTCAACGTCTGTACGATCTATAGGCCTATATAAAAATGACGGTAGATGTAAAATAGCAATATCTCCGTTTAAATTGTAAGACTAACTTCAAAACAGCACATTTAATACACTAAACAACACCGGATATGTCATGGCTCAGATCTGCGGTTTGTGAGCAATTATCTATAATGTGTGCTAAAATATTTAATTAGTCTGTGAGGCAATCCGCGTCTTGTTATTTATTTTAGATGGTGAGTGCGTTAGTCTGGTAACCAAATTTAGTGTCTGTTTGTATACAGCGCGGTGTTTGTCTCTCCTCGCTCTCTCTCTCTTTCTCTCTCTCTCTCTCACACGCACACTCACGCTCTTTCCTCAGCGTGTGAGTTCACATCTCCCCGGCGAGCTCATATTTCCATTAAACTAACTCACGAAAGTGTGTCAGAGAATGACCGTAAAGACAACACTGAAACAAAATCGTCAAAAATCATAAACTGTGACAGACATAACAGATAAACCAAGTACTGCATACAATCTAGCCCTGCAACATTAGACAGCACTAGTCATCTCAAAGGAGAAAAACAGACCGTCTCCATACATTGAACTGCGTCATTATATTTAAGACTTTACATTGCGTAGCGGAATCTGCTGCTTGGTACGAGTCCCGCCGACTTAATCCCGTTTCTCTTTTTTGTTGGATTTATGTGTTTTTCAAAGCGTTAATCCTTATGTTTCTAAATCTCGTTTAAAACACAGGTTCGGAATATCATAAAATAGAAATATGGCGATTTCTCTGTCTAAGCCAGCACTTTTATTTGACACGACTGACGTATATCAGCCATATTACCCACTGCAGTGTGAAATACAGCAGTGTAAAATGCAGTGTAATTTTTTTGAGGGGTGGTGGTTGTTCTTAATTGTGAAATGTTCTATTCACATCGTAATATTGCATTTCAGTGCGTGTCCACCAGCAAGTTCACTCAAAAGTCTTTTTAAAATTTTTATTTATTTATTTTTTACTCTTGGTTGCCAAAAGAAATTTCGTGTCGATTGTGAAAACGGAATTTGATAATAAACGTATGACACAAATGTATGATACAAAACAACCCCCCCAAGGAAATAGCCAACTTTTCTTCAGTTTAGGATCGAGAAATGACGGTTACGTTGATTCACGTTTATGATGTTCCCTGTCAATCATTTGCTTCTATATCGTCCTTAAATCTTCACAAAGCGAATACGATAGGCTCGATAAATTTTCATGGCCGAATGCAGCACTAGGTTGACTTTTGCGAGATACAGACTGTCAATAAAAATCAAAACCAAGTCATCCGCAAATAATCAAGTGTCATACCACGTAACGCATTCGTCCGCTAGGTTATGCAGAATCTTAAATTGCAGAATTAATTCCACATACATTTGCAGCAATCTGCAAGCTACGATATCCGACGTTGCTCTACCCTCCGTATTTTTATTAAAAGAAGAAATGTAATCATACTTTGAATTTTTTCCATAAAATGCTTATCAAAATTTATTGCCCAACAACATACAAATGTATGTATGACAGATTTAAACATTTTAAATCTTTACATTCATTTTCGTAAAGGAAGCACATCAGTCCTCTAAAAAAGAAACGAACGAACAAACAAACAAACACACGAACAAAATCACTCTTAAACACTCAGCACTTCAGATTTTTAGTGGTTCATCTAAGTGGTTTAGTGGTTTATTTAATTATTTTTTTAGCAACGAGACATTTTCAACACACACACACACACACACACACACACAAAAAACACTTTTCAAATACCGTTTTTTTTTTTACACAAGTCCTAACTATCTTCTAAAACAAAGATATGGCTGACTAGCAGTGCACTTTTTTTTTTTTTTTACCTAAAGGCCAACTGGTACAGTCTGCCTGGCCCCTGCTTTGACTCTGCTGCAAATACACAAATTGTCATTCAAGTCATTTAGAGAGTGAACATACTGCAGCAGTCACATTACCATCAGGAGAAATACCACAATTTAACCACTAAACCCCAACCCCAACCCCCCCCCCCCCCCCCCCCCCCAAAAAAAAAGAAAGAGAAGAAAGAAAAAAAGGGGAAAAAATTGCTGAAATAATCAGTGTGTTCATTATGTTTTTCCTTGGTCAGTGCCACCCAGCTGACTGACCAGCCACTGGAACTGGCTCTGCAGTGAAGCACTCTGGGATGCCTGACGGAGCGTCTCTCCGGGCTTCCACGCAGCTCAGAGCCTTGTCGGGAAAGATAACAACGGCTGGTGAGACACAAGAGAACGATCCGCCCCTAGAATCCAAACCCCGTTAAAACGATTTTCGCTTTTCGCTCTGTTTATCTTGAGTATAAGGATTGTGACGTCTGCCATCCAAGTACATAATAACCTCAAGTAACTCTCTGTGGCAAACGTCAGAGCGCTTGGCTTATATTGGTCTACGTTTCAAATGACTGTGCCACCAACATCACAATAACGTTTCCCTCCTCTGTCGGACTCCTTCCTCAGCTTAGCTGTGGTCTTTAAACAAAGTTAAGCACTCACTTTAGTTTCCTCTTACCTGCAGTAGCGCATCCTGCTGGCAGAACCCGCGCACCGTAGCTCTGGCCGCCCGTCGCACTGCATGATGGGAGTCGCCGCGAGCAGCGTCCAGAAGCAGGCGCGGAGCATCCGTGTCGAGCAGGGCCCCGACCCCGCCTTCGACCGCAGCCAGGTTGCCCAGGGAGACGCAGCAGTGTTGGCGTATGACAGCGTCTGCGTCCCTCAGTAGGGAGACAAGGGGAGCAGTGGCACCCAGGGCAGCCTTTATCCAGATCTCCTCCTTCATACCAAACTCCCCTCTCTTTAACGGGGTGGAGGAGTCCTCCTGACTCCCTCGTCTACGGCCCTCTCTCTCCTTACTCCCCTTCAATCCCTTTCCCAGCACGGGAACGCTACTGCTCCTCCCCACGATTTTAGAACCTTCCGGAAGCTCCCGGTCTTTGTGCGGTGCCTCGTCCCTCGGCCCTGCGGAGCTGATGAGACAAATCCAGTTCCCCACTGCCCTGCAGGCCCACCTCCGTACCGACGGGGCAGGATCGACCAGTCGTCCAATCAGCTCGTGGAACAGGGAGGGTCCCAGGGTCCAGTCCATTTTGGTTTCGGCGTCCGCGGTGACATCTGGCTCCAGGCAGCCCAGCAGGCCGCAGCAGGCGGCCCGGACCCCGTCGTCGTGGTGACGCAGGGCGAGCTGCAGCAGGGCGGGGTCCACGGGAAGCAGGGAGAGAGAGGGACGGGGGGAGAACCGGGCGGTTTGGGAGAGCAGAGACAGGAGTTCTGCCGCTGAGCTGCTCAGAGAGGAGGTCTGCAGGAGGACGGAGAGCAGGGAGCTGACCGTCCTGACTCCAGCTCCGGGAGACTGACCTACAGCGTCCACGGCCTGCAGACAAGCTCCGTTGCCCCCGGCAAAGTCCCCGCTGCCCCTGGCTTGCTGCTCCAGGCTGTCCCACAACTGGTTCACACGACTCCTGCGCTGGTGAGTGAAATCCTGCAGGTGGTCAGTGAGACTCCTGCAGGGGTCTAGACTGTCTATGAGCTGCTCCACACCTCCGCTGTGCCGGTCTAAGCTCTCCCTAAGCGCCTCCATACTGCTCTTCTGCAGTTCTCCCTTACCTTTCAACCTTTCCATCCTTCCCCTTGACCACTCTGTCCTGCTCTTAGACAGCCTTAGGCTTTGAGCATTTGATGAGTTTCTGCTGTGTTTATCCTGGCTCGCTTTTGATTGGTCTATTTTATGCTTTGGTTTCTCTCCACTAGCTCTAGTCTGCGTTACCAGTCTCTTGGACTGGTGACCGTTGGTTTTTGACGGTTCTTTCGTGTTCTTGGGAAGGTGATATTGAGTGAGGGTTGAGCCGCTGTTTTGGGAGAAGAACTGGCACGTTTTGGCTGCCGTGATGAGGCAGGGTGCGTTTCGTTGGGGGTCGGACAGTACGACCCTACACAGCAGCAAGAGGGGGAGCTCCAAGAGAGAAGGGTGCAGTGTCTGAATCACCTGACACAAAGGAAACCCCACCCACCCCCACACACAATTTAAAAAAAAAAAGTACTCAGGAAATTCCAGTCACACCCACACTTCACGTGTATATGTCCACTTCAAAGCAAAACATTGAAAGAGACCCACCTGTACCAAACTGGTCACAATGTTAGAGCTTTGATATGATTGGAGAATTGCCATCATTTTCTCTTGGGGTAACTGGAGGGCAAATGGAAAACAGAGCAGGTGACAGCTGATGACCGTCAGGCTGTTCATGCCCTGGTCACCCCAGAAAAGCCCACGGTCAAACTCCGTGCTGCTGCGGTGGGCAGAGATTCAGAAACACAAGAGCATTTTCTGTCACTGTTACGCATCATACGCAAGCCACACATCACTGTTACTAACATTTTGTTCTGTTCTGAACAGGAAACAAAGGTGGGGTTTTTTTTGTGTGTGTGTGTGTTTTTTGAGAGGGTTTTGAGAGTGACTGACCAGTCAGCAGTGAGGAGACGGCTGAGCGTGAGAACACAGTTTGTGGTTCTGTCAGAGAACAGCTGGACACAACCGTGCGGCTCTCTCGAGCACAGAAACAGAGCCAGTGACAGGAGCACATACAGTCCTAACAGGGAAAAAAGAAGAGATGCATTAATCAGAATGATTACTGTACAATCAACACAAAGACTTTAAAAAAATAGCGCAAATGCTTCTGTTTTAACTGAAGTGAAAAAAAAAAAAAAAAAGGTTCATACCATTGCAGGAGAGAAATTCTGTCTTAGAACCTGACTTCCCCAGTGAGGTGCCAACTTTAGCCCACAGGTGGCGCCAAAGTTCAGATTCCATGAAATCGGGCAACAGATCGGATTCGCGCTAGTGTTAATGAGACAACAACAGTTGTTCTGACATTTCTGTGGTTTCAATAAAGTCAACTCAGATCCTAAAAATATTCCAAGTTTCAGACCCATTATAAAATAAAACCCATTAATATAACAGAATGACACAGTATGTACACAGAAGAAAATTACCTCTGAGAAGGAATACAGGATTAATGACAGCACCCCGTCACAGAGGGCCCAGCCCGGGGGCACAGGGTGATAAAACTTAGAGAGAGAGAGAGAGAAGGAGGAAGAAAGCGAGAGAGAGAGAGTGTTTGAATAAAAAAAAAAAAAGAACATTTATTGAATATTAAAAGTGAGTTTCACACAAAGTGCCAAACACCCTCCTGAGAAAGCAAGCTGATCCACACAGTGTGAAACCCAGTATAAGAGTACCAGGGAAGCCGTACCTTGTCTGAATCAGTGAGGAGACACTCCAGTACGGAAATGAGGTTCTTTATGTCAACCTCCACAGACACTCCACGGTGAGTGAAGAGAGTCAGAACACAGGCTGCTAAAGGCTTTTAATGAGACACAGACAAACAAAAGAGGCTCTCAGCATGCGCATTACTGCCATATACCAAAATATATATTAAACCCATCACCTCAGTATGCTTATATATTTTAAACAAAAGATCGCGTGAAACAGTTAAACATCCACTGACTGACGGCAATATATTTCCCTGAGGGGAAGAGACCAAACTGATGGTGGAGAACAGCTGATTTTGGCCATTAGAAGAGGGTGTTGTCTGACTGATTTTGGCCATTAGAGGAGGGTGTTGTCTGACTGATTTTGGCCGTTAGAGGAGGGTGTTGTGTGACTGATTTTGTCTGTTAGAGGAGGGTGTTGTCTGACTGATTTTGGCCATTAGAGGAGGGTGTTGTCTGACTGATTTTGTCCGTTAGAGGAGGGTGTTGTGTGACTGATTTTGTCTGTTAGAGGAGGGTGTTGTCTGACTGATTTTGGCCATTAGAGAAGAGTGTTGTCTGACTGATTTTGTCTGTTAGAGGAAGGTGTTGTCTGACTGATTTTGTCCGTTAGAGGAGGGTGTTGTCTGACTGATTTTGCCCATTAGAGGAGGGTGTTGTCTGACTGATTTTGTCTGTTAGAGATCGGTGTTGTCTGACTGATTTTGTCCGTTAGAGGAGGGTGTTGTCTGACTGATTTTGGCCGTTAGAGAAGGGTGTTGTCTGACTGATTTTGTCCGTTAGAGGAGGGTGTTGTCTGACTGATTTTGTCCGTTAGAGAAGGGTGTTGTGTGACTGATTTTGGCCGTTAGAGAAGGGTGTTGTCTGACTGATTTTGTCCGTTAGAGGAGGGTGTTGTCTGACTGATTTTGTCCGTTAGAGGAGGGTGTTGTCTGACTGATTTTGTCTGTTAGAGGAGGGTGTTGTCTGACTGATTTTGGCCATTAGAGGAGAGTGTTGTCTGACTGATTTTGTCTGTTAGAGGAAGGTGTTGTGTGACTGATTTTGTCTGTTAGAGGAGGGTGTTGTCTGATTTTGCCCATTAGAGGAGGGTGTTGTGTGACTGATTTTGGCCATTAGAGGAGGGTGTTGTCTGACTGATTTTGTCCGTTAGAGGAGGGTGTTGTGTGACTGATTTTGTCTGTTAGAGGAGGGTGTTGTCTGACTGATTTTGGCCATTAGAGGAGAGTGTTGTCTGACTGATTTTGTCTGTTAGAGGAAGGTGTTGTGTGACTGATTTTGTCTGTTAGAGGAGGGTGTTGTCTGACTGATTTTGGCCATTAGAGGAGGGTGTTGTGTGACTGATTTTGTCCGTTAGAGAAGGGTGTTGTCTGACTGATTTTGTCTGTTAGAGATCGGTGTTGTCTGACTGATTTTGTCCGTTAGAGGAGGGTGTTGTCTGACTGATTTTGGCCGTTAGAGAAGGGTGTTGTCTGACTGATTTTGTCCGTTAGAGGAGGGTGTTGTCTGACTGATTTTGTCCGTTAGAGAAGGGTGTTGTGTGACTGATTTTGGCCGTTAGAGAAGGGTGTTGTCTGACTGATTTTGTCCGTTAGAGGAGGGTGTTGTCTGACTGATTTTGTCCGTTAGAGGAGGGTGTTGTCTGACTGATTTTGTCTGTTAGAGGAGGGTGTTGTGTGACTGATTTTGGCCATTAGAGGAGGGTGTTGTGTGACTGATTTTGGCCATTAGAGGAGGGTGTTGTCTGACTGATTTTGGCCATTAGAGGAGGGTGTTGTGTGACTGATTTTGTCCGTTAGAGAAGGGTGTTGTCTGACTGATTTTGTCTGTTAGAGATCGGTGTTGTCTGACTGATTTTGTCCGTTAGAGGAGGGTGTTGTCTGACTGATTTTGGCCGTTAGAGAAGGGTGTTGTCTGACTGATTTTGTCCGTTAGAGGAGGGTGTTGTCTGACTGATTTTGTCCGTTAGAGAAGGGTGTTGTGTGACTGATTTTGGCCGTTAGAGAAGGGTGTTGTCTGACTGATTTTGTCCGTTAGAGGAGGGTGTTGTCTGACTGATTTTGTCCGTTAGAGGAGGGTGTTGTCTGACTGATTTTGTCTGTTAGAGGAGGGTGTTGTCTGACTGATTTTGGCCATTAGAGGAGGGTGTTGTGTGACTGATTTTGGCCATTAGAGGAGGGTGTTGTCTGACTGATTTTGGCCATTAGAGGAGGGTGTTGTCTGACTGATTTTGGCCATTAGAGGAGGGTGTTGCGTGACTGATTTTGGCCATTAGAGAAGGGTGCTGATTTTCGGAGCTGCCCGTGCGAGGTAAACTGTTGGACTGTCTAGGATTTGAACCGAAGGCTGAGATGCTCTAGTGTTGTATGATCTTGATTACAGAATGGCACAGAATTATGGGCAGACTTGATTAACAAATTTAAACCGCATGAAATAAACAATACAAATAACAAAGTACTATTATAAGTGAAATGTACAAATTTGTCAAATTATATGTGTGCATAAATATATGTATATGTATGTATATATGTGTATACACACACACACACACACACACACACACACACACATATATATATATATATATATATATATATATATATATATATATATATATATATATATATATATATATATATATATATATAAATAAATAAAACAGCAAAAACAAGCCAAAAAAAAAAAAAAAATGCCACAATTAGTGGCAACTCTATTTTCAGTACATTAAAAAATCTCATCCACAAATTTAAGAGCACTAAAACACAATCTAACCATGTAACAAACAACCTCTCCAGAGCTCCTGTATCATTCAATCTTCTGCTCCTAGACCATCTCCAGCAGGCTATCCCCAAATCTTTATAACCCTTCTTCTTCTAGACCATCTCCATCAGGCTATCTCCAAATCTTTAAAACCCTTCTTCTTCTAGATCATCTCCATTAGTTTAAACCCAGATCTTTAAAACCCTTCTTCTTCTACACCATCTCCAGCAGTTTAAACCCAGATCTTTAAAACCCTTCTTCTTCTAGACCATCTCCAGCAGGCTATCTCCAAATCTTTAAAACCCTTCTTCTTCTAGATCATCTCCAGCAGTTTAACACCAAATCTTTAAAAACCTTCTTCTTCTAGATCATCTCCATCAGTTTAAACCCAGATCTTTAAAACCCTTCTTCTTCTACACCATCTCCATCAGTTTAAACCCAGATCTTTAAAACCCTTCTTCTTCTAGACCATCTCCATC